>NW_026020235.1:0-11311 GCF_900185275.1 Solanum verrucosum
CGAGAGAAGGTAAACCCCCTATTTTACAAATTTTCGTATGCTATAGTCCACGGATTTTTTGGTGATCCGGAATTCGGACCTCATTTTTGCCAAAATTATACCTGGACATTCGTTATGACCTTACTTATGGGGAAAGTTGGCCCTCATGACCATAACGATCCATTTTAAGGTCAAACGAGCCATAGAGCAGTTGAACCCCCTATTTTACCGATTTTCGTGTGCTATAGTCCTAGATTTTTTGGTGATCAAGAATTTAAAACTCATTTTTGACAATATTTTACCTGGACGTTCGTTAAGACCTTTCTTATGGAGACAATTTGCCCTCACGGCCAACTAGGCCCATTGTCAAGGTCAAACGAACCCTAGAACATGTAAAACCCATTTTACAGATTTTCGTGTGCTATAGTCCACAATTTTTTGGTGATCTAGAATTTGACCTCATTTTTGCCAAAATTTTACCTGGACGTCCGTTAAGACATAATATATGGAGCCAGTTGGCCCTCATGGCCAAAATGGCCCATTTTCATAGTCAAACGAGCCCTAGAGCAGGTAAACCACCCATTTTTCTCATTTTCGTGTGCTATAATCCAAGATTTTTTGTTATCCGGAATTCGACCTCATTTTTGCCAAAATTTTACCTAGACGTCCGTTAAGACCTTACCTATGGGGACAGTTGGCCCTCACGGCCAATGGCCCATTTTCAAGGTCTAACGAACCCAAGAGCAGGTAAACCCCTTATTTTACCAATTTTCGTTTGCTATAGTCCATATTTTTTGGTGATCAGAATTTCGACCTCATTTTTGCCAAAATTTTACCTGGACGTTCGTTAAGACTTTCTATGGACTAGTTTCCCTCAGGCCAAAATGGCCCATTTTCAAGGTCAAACGAAGCCTAGAGCAGGTAAACCCCATTTTGCCGATTTTGTGTCTATAGTCACCATCTTTTTTGGTGATCCGGAATTCGACCTATTTTGCAAAATTTATGAACGTCGTTAAGACTTTATATATGGAGACAGTTGCCCTCACGGCCAAATAGGACATTTTCAAAGTCAAACGAGCCCTAGAGCAGGTAAACCCATTTTACCATTTCATGCGTTATATTCACAGATTTTTTGGTGATCCGGAATTCCGACCTAATCTTTGCCAAAATTTTACCTTGACGTTCGTTAAGACCTTATATATGGAGCTAGATGGCCCTCATGTCCAAAATGGTCCATTTTCAAAGTCAAATGAGCCCTAGAGCAGGTAAACTCCCCATTTTACCATTTTTGTGTTCTATAGTCAATGGATTTTTTGGTGATCCAAAATTCCGAACTCATTTTTGACAAAATTTTACCTAGACGTCCGTTAAGACCTTATCAATGGGCACAGTTGGCCCTCACGGCCAGAATGGCCCATTTTCAAGGTCTAACGAGCCCTAGAGAAGGTTAAACCCACTATTTTTTTACCGATTTTCATGTAAACATTAGTCTCCACAGATTTTTTATAATGAATTCCAAAGGGGAATTTTGGGGACCTCATTTTTGCCAAAATTATACCTGGACGTCCATTAAGACCTTATATATGGACTCAGTTGGCCCTCACGGTCAAATAGCCCATTTTTAAGGTCAAATGAGCCCTATAGCATGTAAACCACCCATTTTACCGATTTTCGTGTGCTATAGTCCACGGATTTTTGGTGATCCAAAATTCCGACCTTATTTTTGCCTAAATTTTACCTAGACGTCTGTTAAGACCTTACCTATTGAGCCAGTTGGCCCTTACGGCCAGAATGGCCTATTTTCATGGTCAAACGAACCCAAGAGCAGGTAAATGCCCATTGTATCGATTTTCGTGTGCTATAGTCCACAGATTTTTTGGTTATTCAGAATTTCAACCTAATTTTTACCAACATTTCTTGGTGATCTAGAATTTCGACCTCATTTTTGCCAAAATTTTACCTGGACGTCCGTTAAGACATAATATATGGAGCCAGTTGGCCCTAATGGCCAAAATGGCCCATTTTCAAAGTCAAACGAGCCCTAGAGCAGGTAAACCCCATTTTACCCATTTTCATGTGCTATAATCCACAGATTTTTTGGTGATCCGAAATTCGATCTCATTTTTGCCAAAATTTTACCTGGACGTCCGTTAAGACCTTACCTATGGGGACAGTTAGCGTTCACAGCCAGAATGGCCTATTTTCAAGGTCTAACGAACCCAAGAGCAGGTAAACCTCCTATTTTACCAATTTTCGTGTGCTATAGTCCACAACTTTTTTGGTGATTCGGAATTCCGACCTCATTTTTGCCAAAATTATACCTGGACGTCCATTAAGACCTTATATATGGACTCAGTTGGCCATCACGGCCAAATAGCCCATTTTTAAGGTCAAATGAGCCCTAGAGCATGTAAACCACCCATTTTACCGATTTTCGTGTGCTATAGTCCACGGATTTTTGGTGATCCAAAATTCCGACCTTATTTTTGCCTAAATTTTACCTAGACGTCTGTTAAGACCTTACCTATTGAGCCAGTTGGCCCTTACGGCCAGAATGGACTATTTTCATGGTCAAACGAACCCAAGAGCAGGTAAACTGGTCCATAGATTTTTTGGTTATTCAGAATTTCAACCTAATTTTTACCAACATTATACCTGGAAGTCCGTTAAGACCTTATCTATGGAGCTAGTTGGCCCTCACAGCCAAAATGGCGAATTTTAAAGGTCAAACGAGCCCTAGAGCAGGTAAACCCCCGATTTTGCTGATTTTCTTGTGCTATAGTTCACCATCTTTTTCGGTGATCCAGAATTTCAACCTCTGTTTTGCCAAAATTTAACTGGACGTTCGTTAAGACCTGTCCTATGGAGACAGTTGGCCCTCACGGATTTTTTGGTGATCCGGAATTCTGACCTAATTTTTGCCAAAATTTTACCTGGATGTCTGTTAAGACCTTATATATGGAGCAAGTTGGCCCTCATGGCCAAAATGGCCCATTTTCAAATACAACAGAACCCTAGACCAGGTAATCCCCCCATTTTACCCATTTTCGTGTGCTATATTCAATGGATTTTTTGGTGATCCGGAATTCTGTCCTCATTTTTGCCAACATTATACCTGAACGTCCGTTAAGACCTTATCTACGGAGCTAGTTGGCCCTCACGGCCAAAATGGCCCTTTTCCAAGGTCAAACGAGCCCTAGAGCAGGTAAATCCTTTATTTTGCCAATTTTCGTGTGCTATAGGTCACCATCTTATTTGGTGATCGAGAATTCCGACCTTATTTTTTTCTAAAATTTTACCTGGATGTCCATTAAGACCTTACCTATGGAGCCAATTAGCCCTCACTGCCAGAATGACCCATTTTCAAAGACAAACGATCTCTAGAGAAGGTAAACCCCCTATTTTACCGATTTTCGTGTTCTATTGTCCACAGATTTTTTGGTGATCCGGAATTTCGACCTCATTTTTGCCAAAATTACTTGGACGTCCGTTAAGACCTTACCTATGGAGCCAGTTGGCCCTCACATCCAAAATGATCCATTTCCAAGGTCAAACGAGCCCTTGAGCAGGTAAACCCCCATTTTACCAATTTTCTTGTGCTATAGTCCACATATTTTTTGGTGATCCGAAATTTCGACCTCATTTTTGCCAAAATTTTACCTGGATGTCTGTTAAGACCTTACCTATGGGGACAGTTGGCCCTCACGGCCAAAATGATCCATTATCAAGGTCAAACAAGCCATAGAGCAGGAAATCCTCCCATTTTACCAATTTTCATATGCTATAGTCCATAGATTTTTTGGAGATCTAGAATTCCGAAATCATCATGCCCAAAATGACCCATTTTCAAAGTCAAACGAGCCCTAGAGCAGGTAAACCCCCAATTTTACCTGTTTTCGTGTGCTATTGTCCACGAATTTTTAGTGATCCGGAATTGCAACCTCATTTTTTTCACAAATTTTACCTGGACGTCCGTTAAGACCTTACCTATGGGGACAATTGGCCCTCACGGCCAGAATGGCCCATTTTCAAGGTCAAACGAGCCATAGAGCAGGTAAACCTCCCATTTTACCAATTTCGTATGCTATAGTCCATAGATTTTTTGGAGATCTAGAATTTCGAAATCATTTTTGCCAAAATTTTATCTGGACGTTCGTTAAGAACTTTCCTATTGAGACAGTTTGCCCTCACGGCCAAATAGGCCCATTTTCAAGGTCAAACGAGCCCTAGAGCAGGTAAAACCACATTATTACCGATTTTTATGTGCTATAGACCACGGATTTTTTGGTGATCCGGAATTCCGCACTCATTTTTGCCATAATTTTACCTGGACTTCTGTTAAGACCTTATATATGGATCCAGCTGGCCCTCATGGCCAAAATGGCCCATTTTCAAATACAACAGAACCCTAGACCAGGTAATCCCCCCATTTTATCCATTTTCGTGTGCTATATTCAATGGATTTTTTGGTGATCCAGAATTCTGTTCTCATTTTTGCCAACATTATACCTGAACGTCCGTTAAGACCTTATCTACGGAGCTAGTTGGCCCTCATGGCCAAAATGGCCCTTTTCCAAGGTCAAACGAGCCCTAGAGCAGGTAAATCCTTTATTTTGCCAATTTTCGTGTGCTATAGTTCACCCATCTTATTTGGTGATCGAGAATTCCGATCTTATTTTTTCTAAAATTTTACCTGGATGTCCATTAAGACTTACATATGGAGCCAATTAGCCCTCACGGCCAGAATGACCCATTTTTCCAAGGACAAACGATCTCTAGGGAAGGTAAACCCCCTATTTTACCGATTTTCGTGTTCTATTGTCCACAAATTTTTTGGTGATCCGGAATTTCGACCTCATTTTTGCCAAAAATTATACTTGGACGTCCGTTAAGACCTTACCTATGGAGCCAGTTGGCCCTCACATCCAAAATGATCCATTTTCAAGGTCAAACTAGCCCTTGAGCAGGTAAACCCCATTTTACCAATTTTCTTGTGCTATAGTCCACAGATTTTTTGGTGATTCAAAATTTCGACCTCATTTTTGCCAAAATTTTACCTGGATGTCCGTTAAGACCTTACCTATGGGGACAGTTGGCCCTCACGGCCAAAATGATCCATTATCAAGGTCAAACAAGCCATAGAGCAGGAAATCCTCCCATTTTACCAATTTTCATATGCTATAGTCCATAGATTTTTTGGAGATCTAGAATTCCGAAATCATCATGCCCCAAAATGACCCATTTTCAAAGTCAAACGTGCCCTAGAGCAGATAAACCCCAATTTTACCTGTTTTCTTGTGCTATTGTCCACGGATTTTTAGTGATCCGGAATTGCAACCTCATTTTTTCACAAATTTTACCTGGACGTCCGTTAAGACCTTACCTATGGGGACAGTTGGCCCTCACGGCCAGAATGGCCCATTTTCAAGGTCAAACGAGCCATAGAGCAGGTAAACCTCCCATTTTACCAATTTTCGTATGCTATAGTCCATAGATTTTTGGAGATCTAGAATTCCGAATCATTTTTGCCAAAATTTTATCTGGACGTTCGTTAAGAACTTTCCTATTGAGACAGTTTGCCCTCACGGCCAAATAGGCCATTTTCAAGGTCAAACGAGCCCCTAGAGCAGGTAAAACCACATTTTTACTGAATTTTATGTGCTATAGACCACTGATTTTTTGGTGATCCGGAATTCCGCACTCATTATTGCCATAATTTTACCTGGACGTCTGTTAAGACCTTATATATGGATCCCAGCTGGCCCCTCATGGCCAAAATGACCCATTTTCAAAGTCAAACGAGCCCTAGAGCAGGTAAACCCCCTATTTTACCGTTTTCGTGTGCTATAGTCCACGGATTTTTGGTGATCCGGAATTGCGACCTCATTTTTTCCAAAATTTACCTGGACGTCCGTTAAGACCTCATCAATGGGGACAGTTGGCCCTCACGGCCAAAACAATCCATTATCAAGGTCAAACGAGCCATAGAGCAGGTAAACCTCCCATTTTACCAATTTTCGTGTGTTATAGTCCATAGATTTTTTAGAGATCTAGAATTCCGAAATCATTTTTACCAAAATTTTATCTGGACGTTCGTTAAGACCTTTCCTATGGATACAGTTTGCCCTCACAGCCAAATAGTCCCCATTTTCAAGATCCAAACGATCCCTAGAGCAGGTAAACCCATATTTTGCCGATTTTCGTGTGTTATAGGTCACCATCTTTTTTGGTGCTCCAGAATTCTGACCTCATTTTTGACCAATATTTTACTTGGGCGTCCGTTAAACCATATATATTGAGCCAGTGGGCCCCTCATGGCCAAAATGGCCCATTTTCAAAGTCAAACCGAACCCTAGAGCTGGTAAACCCACCATTTTCCCGATTTTCGTGTGCTAATAGTCCATGAATTTTAGGTGATTCGGAATTCCGACCTCAGTTTTGCTAACATTATTCCCGGACGTCAAGACCTTATCTATGGAGCTAGTTGGCCCTCATGGCCAAAATGACCCATTTTCAAGGCAAACGATCCCTAGAGCACGTAAACCCCTTGGTTACCCAATTTTCGTGTGCTATAGGTCACCATCTTTTTTGGTGATCCAGAATTCCGACCTCATTATTTGTAAGACTTTGCCTGGACGTCCGTTAAGACCTTACTATAGAGCTCGTTGGCCCTCACGGCCAGAATGACCCATTTTCAAGGTCAAACGATCCCTAGAGAAGGTAAACCCCCCATTTTACCAATTTTTGTGTGCTATAGTCCACAGATTTTTTGGTGAACCGAAATTCCAACCACATTTTTGCAAAAATTTTACTTGGACGTTCGTTAAGACCTTACCTATGGAGCCAGTTGGCCCTCACATCCAAAATTGCCTATTTCAAGTTCAAACGAGCCCTAGAGCAGGTAAACCCCCATTTTACAAAATTTTCGTGTGCTATAGTCCACAAATTTTTTGTTGATCCGAAATTCCAACCTCAGTTTTGCCAATATTTTACCTGGACGTCCATTAAGACCTTATCTTTGGGGACAGTTGGCCCTCACGGCCAAAACGATCCATTATCAAGGTAAAACGAGCTATAGAGCAGGTAAACTTCCCATTTTACCGATTATTGTGTGCTATAGTCCATAGATTTTTTGGTGATCTAGAATTCCGAACTCATTATTGCCAAAATTATAACTGGACGTCCGTTAAAACCTTATATATGGAGCCAGTTGGCCCCTCACGGCCAGAATGACCCATTTTCAAGGTCTAACGAGCCTTAGAGCAGGTAAACCCTTATTTTGCCGATTTTCGTATGCTAAGTCCAAGGATTTTTTGGTGATTCAAAATTCCGACCTCATTTTTGCCAACATTACACTTGGACGTCCGTTAAGAACTTATTTATGGAGCCAGTTTGTCCCTCATGGCCAAAATGGCCCATTTTCAAGGTCAAACGAGCTCTAGAGCAGGTAAACCCCCTATTTTGCCAATTTTCGTGTGCTATAGGTCAACATCTTTTTTGGTGATCCAGAATTCCAACATCATTTTCGCCAAAATTTTACCTGGACGTCCATTAAGACCTTACCTATGCAGCCAGTTGGCCCTCACGGCCAGAATGTCCCATTTCCAAAGTCAAACGAATCGAAAAGCAGGTAAACTCCCCATTTTACCCATTTTCGTGTGCAATAGTCCCACGATTTTTTTGATGATTCAGAATTTTGACCTCATTTTTGCGAACATTATACCTGGACGTCCGTTAAGACCTTATCTATGGAGCCAGTTGGCCTTCACGGCCAAAATGGCCTATTTTCCAAGGTCAAACGAGTCATAGAGCAAGTAAACCCCCTATTTTGCCGATTTTCGTGTGCTATAGGTCACCATCTTTTTTGGTGATCTAGAATTCCGACCTCATTTTTTCTAAAATTCTACCTGGACATCCGTTAAGACCTAACCTATGGAGCCAGTTGGCCCTAACGGCTGAATGACCCATTTTCAAGGTCAAACAATCTCTAAAGAAGGTAAACCCCACATTTTACCGATTTTCATGTGTTATAGTACACACATTTTTTTGTGATCCGGAATTCCAACCTTATTTTTGCCAAAATTATACCTGGACGTCCGTTAAGACCTTCCCTATGGAACCATTTGGCCCTCACGGCCAGAATGACCAATTTTCAAGATCAAACGATCCCTAGAGAAGGTAAAACCCCTATTTTACCAATTTTCGTGTGCTATAGTGCACAGATTGTTTTGGTGAGGCTGAATTCGGACCTCATTTTTACCAAAATTTTACTTAGACGTCCGTTAGGACCTTACCTATAGGGAAAGTTGGCCCTCACGGCCAAAACGATACATTTTAAAGGTCAAACGAGCCCTAGAGCAGGTAAACCCCCCGTTTTAACGATTTTCGTGTGCTATTGTCTATAGATTTTTGGGTGATCAAGAATTCCGAGGACATTTTTGTCAATATTTTACCTGGACGTTCGATACCAAATAGGCCCATTTTTAAGGTCAAACGAGCCTTAAAGCAGGTTAAAACCCATTTTACCGATTTTCGTGTGCTATAGTCCATGGATTTTTTGGTGATCTAGAATTCCATCCTCATTTTTGCCAAAATTTTACCTGGACGTCCGTTAAGACGTAATATATGGAGCCAGTTGTCCCTCATTGCCAAAAATGGCCCATTTTCAAAGTCAAACGATCCTAGAGCATGTAAACCCTCTATTTTACCCATTTTCGTGTTCTACAGTCCATATTTTTTGGTGATCCAGAATTCGACCTCATTTTTGCCAAAATTTTACTTGGACGTCCATTAAGACCTTACCTATGGGACAGTTGGCCAGAATGGCCTATTTTCAAGGTCTAACGAGCCCTAGAGAAAGTAAACCCCCCATTTTACCGATTTCCGTGTAACATAGTACACATATTTTATAGTGATCCGGAATTTCGACCTCATTTTTGACAAAATTATACCTAGACGTTTGTTAAGACCTTATATATGGAGCCGATTGGCCCTCACGGCCAAAATGACCCATTTTTCAAGGTCAAACGAGACCTAGAGCAGGTAAACACCCCATTTTGCCGATTTTCGTGTGCTATAGGTCACCATCTTTTTTGGTGATCCAGAATTCGTACTCATTTTTGCAAAAATATTACCTGGATGTCCGTTAAGACCTTACCTATGAAGCCAGTTGGCCCTCACGGCCAGAATGGACTATTTCCAAGGTCAAACGAACCCAAGAGCAGGTAAACCCCCATTTTACTCATTTTCGTGAGCTATAGTCCACTGAGTTTTTGGTGATCTAGAATTTTGACCTCATTTTTGCCAAAATTTTACCTGGACGTCCGTTAAGACCTTAACTATGGGGACAGTAGTCCCACACAGCAAGAATGACCCATTTTCAAGGTCTAACGAGCCCTAGAGAAGGTAAAGCCCCATTTTACTGATTTTCGTGTAACATAGATCATAGATTTTATAGTGATCTGGAATTCTTACCTCATTTTTACCAAAATTATACCTGGACGTCCGTTAAACTTATCTATGGAGCCAGTTGGCCCTCACGACTAAAATGGCCAATTTTCAAGGTCAAACGAGCCCTAGAGCAGGTAAACCCCCTATTTTGCCGATTTTCGTGTACTATAGGTCACCATCTTTTTTGGTAATCCAGAATTCCGACCTTATTTTTTCTAAAATATTACCTGGACGTCCGTTAAGACCTTACCTTTGGAGCCAGTTGGCCCTCACGGCCAGAATGACCAATTTTCTAGGTCAAACGATCCCTAGAGAAGGTAAACCCTCTATTTTACCGATTTTCATATGTTATAGTCATGAATTTTTTGGTGATCGGTATTCAAACCTTTTTTTTGCCAAAATTATTCTTGGACGTCCGTTAAGACCTTACCTATGGAGCCATTTGACCCTCACGGCCAGAATGACCCATTTTCAAAGTCAAACGATCCCTAGAGAAGGTAAACCCCCTATTTTACCAATTTTCGTGTGCTATAGTCCACAGAGGTTTTGGTGGTCCGAATTCGACCTCATTTTTTCCAAAATTTTATCTAGACGTCCGTTACCTTACATATGGGGAAAGTTGGCCCTCACGGCCAAAACTATCCATTTTCATGGTCAAACGAGCCCTAGAGCAGGTAAACCCCCATTTTACAGATTTTCGTGTGCTATAGTCCGTAGATTTTTTGGTGATCAACAATTCCGACCTCATTTTTGCCAAAATTTTACCTGGACGCTCGTAAAGACCTTTTCTATGGAGACAGTTTACCCTTATGGCCAAATAGGCCCATTTTCAAGGCCAAACGAGCCCTAGAGCAGGTAAAACCCCATTTTACCACTTTTCGTGTATTATAGTCCACGGATTTTTTGATGATCTGGAATTCCTACCTAATTTTTGCCAAAATTTTACCTGGACGTCCGTTATGACCTTAAATATGGAGCCAGTTGGCCCTCATGGCCAAAATGGCCCAGTTTAAAAGTAAAATGAGCTCTAGAGTAGGTAAACCCCCATTTTACCCATTTTCGTGTGCTATAGTCAATGGATTTTTTGGTGATCCGGAATTCCGTCGTCATTTTTGCCAACATTATACCTGGACGTTCGTTAAGACCTTATCTACGGAGCTAGTTGGCCCTCACGGCCAAAATGGCCCATTTTCAAGGTCAAACGAGCCCTACAGCAGGTAAACCCCCTATTTTGCCGATTTTCGGTTGCTATAGGTCACCATCTTTTTTGGTGATCCAGAATTTTGACCTTATTTTTTCTAAAATTTTACCTGGACGTCCGTTAAGACCTTACCTATGGAGCCAATTAGCCCTCCGGCCAGAATGACCCATTTTCAAGGTCAAACGATCTCAGAGAAGGTATACCCCCTATTTTGCCGATTTTCGTGTGCTGTAGTCACGGATTTTTTGGTGATCCAAATTCGACCTCATTTTTGCCAAAATTATACCTAGACGTCCGTTTTGACTTTACCTATGGAGCCAGTTGGCCCTCACGGCCAGAATGACCCATTTTCAAGGTCAAACGATCCGTAGAGAAGGTAAACCCTCATTTTACCAATTTTTGTGTGCTATAGTCCACAGATTTTTTGGTGATCCAAAATTCCGACCACATTTTTGCCAAAATTTTACTTGGACGCTCGTTAAGACCTTACCTATGGAGCCAGTTGTCCCTCAGATCCAAAATTGCCATTGTCAAGTTCAAACGAGCCCTAGAGCAGGTAAACCCCCATTTTACAAATTTTCGTATGCTATAGTCCACATATTTTTTGGTGATCCGAAATTCCAACCTCATTTTTGCCAATATTTTACCTGGACTTCCATTAAGACCTTATCTATAGGGACA
>NW_026020236.1:0-4110 GCF_900185275.1 Solanum verrucosum
TTGAAACGACGCCTATCATGGCTATCCTCCTGTCTAGCTCTCTTGCCGCTGCCCCCTTGGGGCCTCGCGACGGAGCTGCTCGATAGGCGGGCATGGTCACTACATCCAGAAATGAGCGGCCCGCTGAGACTAAAGACTGAGTCTCAATCCGCACTGTAGTCTCAAACCCCGAACAAAACAACGAACCCTCTCCTCCTCAGTAGGTAATATCATGGCGGCATGCCTGGAGAGCTCGTGGAATCGGGCCTCATACTCTGATACTGTCATGGAGCCCTGCTCTAACCGAGCAAACTGATCTCTGAGCTGATCTCTGATGCTCCTGGGAATAAATCGGGCCAAGAAGGCCTCTGAAAACTCAATCCATGTGACCGGTGGAGACCCAGCTGGCCTGGTCTCTAAGTATGTACGCCACCACTGCCTGGCGGGACCGTCTAACTGGTAAGCGGTGAAGTCTGCTCCTCTCGACTCCACTAAACCCAAAGTCTGTAGCCGCTCGCGGCAAGTAACTAGAAACTCGTGGGCATCCTCCCCCACTGCCCTAGAAAACCTCGGCGGTGATAGTCGAAGAAACACCCCGAGCATCTTCTGCTCCCGTAGTGGCATGACGCCCTCCAAATCGTCAGGCTGAACAACCGGTGCCGCTAGTTGCTGAACAATCGGTGCCGCTAGCTGCTGAACAATCGGTACCGCTGGTGTAGGCTGACCCTGTGGTACTGGAACGGCTGGAGATGGTGCCTGCTGCATACCCCCAATGGCAGCTAGTATCTGAACGAGCATCGCCTGTATATCTGGAGCTGCCACAGGCTCAGGCGGTGGCTGGGCTAGTCCCGGGCCCATCGATTGCTGCTGTGCTGGAACTGCTGGTGGCTCTATCACCGGCTCCGGAGTTTGCTCTCGGTCCTGGGCTGGTGCTGTAACTCTGGAACGACCTCGAGGTCGGCCTCTACCCCTAGCTGGGGCCCTACCACGCGTGCGAGCCATCCCTATAAAAGAGTGGTACAAGTAAAATTTCAGAAACCGATAAGACATACAATGCACGACAGTGATACAAACGCAACACGTTCCTAAAGACATCCTGTAGCCTCCCGATGATAAGTAACGGACGTCTCCGTACCGATCTGCAGGACTCTACTAGACGTTAGCTCTGTACAAGTGAGACCGACGAACCTGGGGCTCTGATACCAATTTGTCACGACCCGATTTACCAAGTCATGATGGAACCTACTATAACCCGCCAGCAGGTAAGCCAACCCGTAACCCGGAACAACAAGTAATGGGTCTGAGGGTAGAAATTAAACAAGAGTAGGCAAATAACAATATAAACAAGCGGACACAAACCAAAAACATATATATAAATAAAGATCCCTCCCAGAACCTGGAAGTCACTAGTACAGAGCTACTACAAAATGAGTACAAGTCCTAAAACCGGACAACAGAGCCTGGACTGTCTCGAAAGGAAAAAGACAAGTCTATATATACAGATGGAGACTGAAATAGTACAAAACGCCGTGTGCTCACCCCCGTCTCCGGATAAGTCTACTCCAAGCTAGATCAACTCTGGCTACTAGTGCTCGGACCTGCATCACAAAATAGATGCAGAGCGTAGCATGAGTACCAAAACAACAGGTACCCAGTAGACATCATCGGCCGACTGAGCAAGATAAGCAAAAGTAAACTGAAATGCGAATAAAAGGTCACATCAAGTGCAAAGAGTAGTAAATGAGGGGTATGTACACGAGCGTACAGGCAACAAAGACAAGCAATCTAACTAACTCCGCCGGGCTCCCATAAACCCGACGGGTACGCTCGTGCACAATAAAAGAAACCACCTGCACGGACCCCCATAAGCCCGGCAGATGCACTGGCAGTTGAAGTAAAATAATGGAGCTAGAAGGTCTATCACAATATTACCAAATTCCGGACTTTTAACTGAACCATTCCCAATCATATTCCAAGATCTCATTATGTCCCGGACTTTAACCGGAATCTCTCCAACCTCCAAAACCTCAACCTACAGATGAGAGTAATCAAGACTAAACTGAAGCTTTAGTGAGGAATTGGGAATACACCACGTGCAAGCTGGACCACGGACTCGAACCGGGTACTATAGCTAATGAGTCAACCTATATGGGCTGGACCACGGACTCGAACCGGGTGTTGTAGCCAAAGGTCGGGCACGGGTGGGCTGGACCACGGACTCGAACCGGGTACTGTAGCCAAAACCAGGTCGCAGGTAAGCTGGACCACGGACTCTAACCGGGTACTGTAGCTAAGCCTGGACATAAGTAAGCTGGACCACGGACTCTAACCGGGTACTGTAGCTAAAACCAGATCACAGGTAAGCTGGACCACGGACTCTAACCGGGTACTGTAGCTAAGCCTGGACATAAGTAAGCTGGACCACGGACTTTAACCGGGTACTGTAGCTAATAGAAAAGCAGGGCATTATGGATACAAGGTCATAAGCTGAGTTACCGACTATCAGACTCAAGTCTGCTATATCAGTCTACAAGGAGCTGACCGTCCGAAACGACGTCGGAAAAAGTTCTACTGCCCAACGACATCCGAAATCTCGCAAGTCTAT
Source organism: Solanum verrucosum (assembly GCF_900185275.1). Classification (NCBI taxonomy): domain Eukaryota; kingdom Viridiplantae; phylum Streptophyta; class Magnoliopsida; order Solanales; family Solanaceae; genus Solanum; species Solanum verrucosum. The sequence goes on from NW_026020236.1 coordinate 2,585, forward strand.
GGCAACACTAGTCTAAGCCTAGACTAAGGCCAAACATACTTCAATTCAATATTATCATATACACCACCAGATATGGATATTCAATAATATCAAGAGACATGCTGTCATAATCCAACACTTTCCCGAAATAAGGTCTAAGGCAGGAATTATAGAAATTTAGCATGCTCGACACCCGAACCCCTCCATACTCAAGCAAATCAATAAACAATTGCCTAAACATGCTCAATCTCACGAGAGAAAAACCATAGCCTACCTGAAAGCCGATCACGCGGGCTCCAACTCACGGTACCGGATCTTTTCCTCTCCGAACGGTCTCCAAATGCTTCCCCACTAACAAAAGGTTAATCACCTCGTCATTACGAATAAATTGACACTAAAATTATATTTTTCGGAGACGGACCCAAAATCGGGTATAAAACGGGATTGTGGGGCCCACAATTAGAATCTCAAAATCGAATCCGTGGAAACGTCCCAACTACCTTACTAAACTAATACCCCAAAATTTTAGCACAAACAGATGCCTACAACACCGCAAATCAGCCACAATAATTAAAAAGGGCAGCCCCTTGATCACCAATTTTCGGAAAAACGAGACCCTTTCAACCCAAACAGATTATACCACGACGATCCTTGCGAAAAACTCTACAAGTTAGCCCCAAGAATGACTTAAAACGGACTTACGATGATCAAGATCTCACATTTCAAAATTCAATAACAAAACCATCCGGAAATCACACTGGCAGTGGCTAAAATTGATTTCTTTACCTCAAACGAAACCTCCCCTCGCGTTTCCGAGATCACCGCTAGATTCCCCTCGAAATTCTCTTGAAGTTTGCCTTTTGAATCACTTAATTTGGATTCAAAATGAAGGAGCAATCTTGAGTTGAAGTTGAACAAAAAAAATTGGAACGAATTTCGTTTTTAAATTCTGGAAATTTCCAGATTTCACTCCTCTGCCACGTGTCGTCACGTGGCTCTGCCACGTCACCGCCGCGTTAAATTCTACAACCCTTCAAACTTAAATTTCGATGTTTCGGACTCGTTCGAAGTCGGAAAAATACAAACCTTATATGGAATCTGATTGGAAACGACATTTCGGACTCAACGGTGAAGGCGGAATTTCCATTTGGAGCTCGCTTCGATGAAAAGTGGGTCCCACATCCAGTATCGTTTTGAACCAGATTCCACAACTGCTATCTAAAATCTCGGGAAGTGAACAAAGGGTCGTTCTAGACCAAAATTGATCTTCCGAAGCTAACCTAGCTGTCAGAATTTTCATCTGAGCACGTCTTCCAAGAAGGTTGACCAAAGTCAACTTTTCAAGTTATAAAAAAAACTCCAAAACAGGGAAACGGGCCTAAAACCCACGAACGACAGGCGACCGAACAGTCAGTGCAGCAAAGTCATAAATGACTTGGGGTCGCTACAGGAACGCTCTAACGATGAAAATGATTCTTTAATTTAAAAAATATACTGGCAGGGTCATTACAATATCCCAACTAAAAAAACTTTCGTCCGCGAAAGTA
>NW_026020237.1:0-16235 GCF_900185275.1 Solanum verrucosum
TACACAAAATAAAATCCTAAGCCCTAAACTCTAAAACCTATAAAACCCTAAAAATACACAAAATAAAATCCTAAGCCCTAAACTCTAAAACCTATAAAACCCTAAAAAGAATTAACATTAAGAATCCAAAGCCCTAAACACTTTAAACCTAGATAAAACCCTTATTGTAAAACCCTAAACATAAAATATTTCTAAGACCTAAACCCTAAACCCTGACCTAAAACCCTAAATCCTAAACCTAAAACCCTAAACCCTAAACTATAAGAAACCGTAAAGCCTATAAACCCTAAAAGAAACTCTAAAAACAATTTAAAACACCTACGAAACGGTAATCTCTAAACCCTAAGTCCTAAAAATCCGTAGACGATAAAACTAAAATACACAAATAAACCCTAAGCCCTAAACCCTAAACACTAAGAAAGACTTAACCCTTAAAAACCTTAAAAACTCAAAAACGGCTAAACCTAAACAACTCTAATATAAAAACCCTATAAAGCCCTAAATCGTATATGCTAAAACCCTAAAAATACACATAAAAAAAATTCTAAGCCCTAAACTCTAAAACCTATATAACCCAAAAAATAATTAAACTAAAAATCCAAAGCCCTAAACCCTAAAAACCTTGATAAAACGCTTAACCCAAAACCCAAAACCTAAAAAAAACCCTCCAAAACACTAAATCCTAAACCTAATGCCCTAAGAAACCGTAAACCCTTAACCTTAAGAAACCCTAAATCCTATAAACCCTAAAATCAACCCTAAAAACCCTAAATACCATTTAAAACCCCTACAAAACCCAAAGCTCTAAACTCTAAATTCTAAAAAATCAGTAAACCGTAAATCATAGCTACACAACAACACCCTACGCCCAAAACCCTAAATTTTAAAAAACCCTAAGAAATACTTAACCCTGAAAAACTCAAGAACCCTTAATCTAAAAAAATTCTAAGCTCTGAACCCCATAAAGCCGTAAATAGTATATTTTAAACCCTAAAAACACAAAAAAAAAAACCTTAGCCCTAAACCCTAAACCTATAAAATCCAAAAAAAACATTAACCTACCTAGAGCCCTAAACCGTAAAAACGTAGATAAAAACCTTAACATAAAACCCTAAACCTACAAAAATACTAATCCCTAAACCCTAAATCCTCAACTTTAAAAAACCTTAAATCCTATAAGCCCTAAAACCCCTTTAAGACCCCTACAAAACCCTAATCTCTAAACCCTAAATCCTAAAAATCCGTAAACACTAAAACTATAATACACAAATAACCTCTAAACCGTAAGAAACTCTTAACTTTTATAAACCCTTAAAAACCCAAAAACCGCTAAACCTAAAAAACATTTAGTTCTTAACTATGAAACCCTAATTCGTATATATTAAACCCTAAAAAACACAAAATAAAACCCTAAGCCCAAAACTCTAAAACCTATAAAATCAAGCATTAACCTTAAAAATCCAAAGCCCTAAACCCTTAAAAAATGGATAAAACCCTTACTATAAAACCTTAAAAATAAAATATTTCTAAGACCTAAACCTAAAACCCTAAATCCTAAACCTAAAACCCTAAACCCTAAACTATAAGAAACCGTAAAGCCTATAAACCATAAAAGAAACTATAAAAACAATTTAAAACGCCTAAGAAGCCGTAATCTCTAAACCCTAAGTCCTAAAAATTCGTAGACGATAAAACTAAAATACACAAATAAACCCTAAGCCCTAAACCCTAAACACAAAGAAAGACATAAGCCTTAAAAACCTTAAAAACCCAAAAACCTCTAAACCTAAAAAGTCTACTATATAAAACCTATAAAGCCCTAAATCGTATATGCTAAACCCTAAAAATACACATAAAAAAATTCTAAGCCCTAAAATCTAAAACCTATAAAACCCTAAAAATCATTAAACTAAAAATCCAAAGCCTTAAACCCTAAAAACCTTGATAAAACCCTTAACCCAAAACCCATAACCTAAAAAAACCCTCCGAAAACCCTCAATCCTAAACCTAAAGTCCTAAGAAACCCTAAACCCTTAACCTTAGGAAACCCTAAATCCTATAAACCCTAAAATCGACCCTAAAAACCCTAAATACCATTTAAAATCCCTACAAAACTCAAAGCTTTAAACTCTAAATTCTAAAAATCAGTAAACCGTAAAACATAGCTACACAACCAAAACCCTAAACTCTCAAAAACCTTAAGAAACACTTAACCCTAAAAAACTCAAGAACCCCTATATCTAAAAAACTATAAGCTCTAAACCCTATAAAGCCGTAAATCGTATATATTAAACCCCAAAAACACAAAAAAAACCATAGCCCTAAACCCTAAACCTAAAAAATGCTAAAAAACATTAACCTACCCAGAGCCCTAAACCATAAAAACCTAGATAAAAACCTTAACCTAAAACCCTAAATCTACAAAAACACTAATCCTTAAACCCTAAACCCTAACCTAAACCCTAAATCCTAAACCTATAACCCTAAATCCTAAACTTTAAGAAACCCTAAATCCTATAAACCGTAAAGAAACCCTAATCTCTAAACCCTAAATCCTAAAAATCCGTAAATACTAAAACTAAAATACACAAATAAACCCTAAGACTGAAACCATATACCCTAAGAAACACTTAACCTTTAAAACCCAAAAACTATAAAACCTAAAAAACTTTAAGCTCTTAACCCTATGAAACCCTAATTTGTATGTGTCAAACCCTAAAAAACACAAAATAAAACCCTAAGCCCTAATCTCTAAAGCCTATAAAACTCTAAAAAGCATTAACATTAAAAATACAAAGCCCTAAACCCTTTAAACCTAGATTAAACCCTTACTATAAAACCATAAACATAAAATATTTCTAAGACCTAAACCCTAAACCCTAAATCCTAAACATAACGCACCAAACCCTAAACTATAACAAACCGTAAAGCCTATAAACCCTTAAAGAAACTCTAAAAACAATTTAAAACGCCTTCGAAACCATAATCTCTAAACCCAGAGTCCTAAAAATCCGCAGACCATAAAACTAAAATACACAAATAAACCCTAAGCCCTTAACCCTAAACACTAAGAATGACTTCACCCTTAAAAACCTTAAAAACCCAAAAACCGCTAAACCTAAAAAACTCTAACATATAAACCCTATAATGCCCTAAATCGTATATGCTAAACCCGAATAATACACATAAAAAAATTCTAAGCCCTAAACTCTAAAACCTATAAAATTCTATAAATTATTAAACTAAAAATCCAATACCATAAACCCTAAAAACCTTGATAAAACCCTTAACTCAAAACCCATAACCTAAAAAAAACGCTACAAAATCCCTAACTCCTAATCGTAAAGCCCTAAGAAACCCTAAACCCTTAACCTTAGGAAACCATAAATCCTATAAACCCTAAAATCAACCCTAAAAACCCTAAATACCATTTAAAATCCCAACAAAACCCAAAGCTCTAAACTCTAAATTCTAAAAATCAGTAAACCGTAAACCATAGCTACACAACAAAACCCTACGCCCAAATCCCTCAATTATAAAAAACCCTAAGAAACATTTAACCCTAAAAAAACTCAAGAACCCCTAAAACTAACAAACTCTAAGCTCTAAACCCTATAAAGTCGTAACCCTAATAAACTCAAAAAAACCTTAGCCCTAACCCTAAACCTATAAAATCCTAAAAAACATTAACCTACCCAGAGCCCTAAACCGTAAAAACCATGATAAAATCCTTAACCTAAAACTCTAAACCTAAAAAACACTAATCCCTAACCTAAAACCGTAAATCCTAAACCTATAACCCTAAATCCTAAACTTTAAGAAACCGTAAATCCTACAAAGCCTAAAAAAACCCTAAAACCCATTTAAAGCCCCTACAAAACCCTAATCTATAAACCATAAATCCTAGAGACCGTAAACCCTAAAACTAAAATACACAAATAAACCCTAAATCCTAAGAAAACACTCAACCTTTAACAACCATTAAAAACCCAAAAACAGCCAAACCTAAAAAACTTTAAGATCTTAACACTATGAAACCCTAATTCGTAAATGTTAAACCCTAAAAACACAAATTAAAGCCCTAACCCTAAACACTAAGAAACACTAAACCCTTAGAAACCCTAAAAAATCCAAAAACCATTAAACCTAAAAAAACTATAATATATAAACTCTATAAAGCCATAAAACGTATATGCTAAACCCTAAAAATACACATAAAAAAAAATTCTAAGCCCTAAACTCTAAAACCCTAAGAAAAACCCTAAATCCTAAACCTAAAGCCCTAAGAAACCCTACCCCCTTAACCTTTGGAAACCCTAAATCCTATGAACCCTAAAAACTCTAAATACCATTTAAAACCCCTACAACACCCAAAGGTCTAAACTCTAATTTCTAAAAATATGTAAACCGTAAACCATAGGTACACAACAAAACCCTAACCCCAAAACCCTAAACTCTAAAAAACGCTAAGAAGCACATAACCCTAAAAAACATAAGAACCCCTAAATATAAAAAAACTCTAAGCTCTAAACCCTATAAATCCCTAAATAGTATATGTTAAACCCTAAAAACACAAAAAAACCATAGCCCTAAACCATAAACCTATAAAATCTTTAAAATCATTAACCTACCCAGAGCCCTAAACCATAAAAACCCAGATAAAAACGTTAACCTAAAACCCTAAACCCAAAAAAACACTAATCCTTAAACCCTAAACCCTAACCTAAAACCCTAAATCCTAAACCTATAACCTTAAATCCTAAGCTTTAAGAAACCCTAAAACCTATTTAAAACCCCTACAAAACCCTAATCTCTATACCCTAAATCCTAAAATCCATAAACCCTAAAACTAAAATACACATATAAACCCTAAGCCTTAAACCCTAAACCCTAAGAAACAATTAACCTTTAAAAACCCTTAAAATCCCAAAAACTGCTAAACCTAAAAAACTTTAAGCTCTTAGCCCTATAAAACACTAATTCGTATATGTTAAACCCTAAAAAAACACAAAACCAAACCCTAAGCCGTAAACTCTAAAACATATAAAACCCTACAAAGCATTAACATTAAAAATCCAAAGCCCTAAACCGTTTAAGCCAAGATAAAACCTTTACTATAAAACCCTCAACATAAAATATTTGTAAGACCTAAACCCTAAATCGAAACCTAAAACCCTAAATCCTAAACCTAGAACCCTAAACCCTAAACTATAAGAAACCGTTATGCCTATAAACCCTAAAAGAAACTCTAAAAACAATTTAAAACGCCTACAAATTCGTAATCTCTAAACCTTAAGTCCTTAAAATCCGTAACTCCTATAAACCCTATAAACATTTAAAAAAACCCGAAAATCCATTTTAATCACCTTAAAACCCTAATCTCTAAACCCTAAATCCTAATAATCCGTAAACCCTAAAACTAAAATACACCAATAAACCCTAAGAAACACTTAACCTTTAAAAACCCTTAAAAACCCAAAAACCGCTAATCCTTAAAAACATTAATCTTTTAACCCAATGAAACCCTAATTTGTATATGTTAAACCCTAAAAAAAACAAAAAAAAACCCTAAGCACTAAACTCTAAAACCTATAAAACACTAAAAAGCATTAACCTTAAAAACCCAAAGCCCTAAACCCTTAAAACCTAGATAAAACCTTTATTGTAAAATCGTAAACATAAAATATTTCTAAGACCTAAACCCAAAACCCTAACCTAAACCCTAAATCCTAAACCTAAAACCCTAAACCCTAAATTATAAGAAACCGTAAAACCTATAAACCCTAAAAGAAACTCTAAAAACAATTTAAAAAGCCTACAAAACTGTCATCTCTAAATCCTTAGTCCTAAAAATCCGTAGACCATAAACCTAAAATTAACTAAGAAACCCTAAGCCCTAAACCCTAAACACTAAGAAACAATTAACCCTTAAAAACCTAAAAAAACCCAAAAAACCGCTAAACCTGAAAAACTCTAATAGATAAACCCTATAAATCCCTAAATCGTAAATGCTAAACCCTAAAAATGCACATCAAAAAAATTCTAAGCCCTAAACTAAAAAACCTATAAAACCCTAAAAAGCTTTAAACTAAAAATCCAAAGCACTAAAACCTAAAAACCTTGATGAAACCCTTAACCCAAAACCCATAACCTAAAAAAAAAAACCCTCCGGAAATCATAAATCCTAAACATAAAGCCCTAAGAAACCCTCAACCCTTATCCTTAGGAAACCCTATAACCTATAAACCCTAAAATCGACCATAAAATCCCTAAATACTATTTTAAACCCCTACAAAACCCAAAGCTCTAAACTCTAAATTCTAAAAATATTTAAACCGTAAACCATAGCTAAAAAACAAAACCCTAAGCCCAAAACCATAAACTCTAAAAAACCCTAAGAAACACTTAACCCTAAAAAACTCAAGAACCCTTAAATCTAAAAAATTCTAAGCTCTAAACCTTATAAATCCCTAAATTGTATATGTTAAACCGTAAAAACACAAAAAAACCTTAGGCATAAACCCTAAACCTATAAAATCCTAAAAAGCATTAACCTACCCACAGCCCTAAATCGTAAAAACCTAGATAAAAACCTTAACCTAAAACCCTAAACCTACAAAAACACTAATCCTTAAACCCTAAACCCTAACCTAAAAGCCTAAATCTTAAACCTATAACCCAAAATCCTAAACTTTAAGAAACCCCAAATCGTATAAACCCTAACGAAACCCTTAAACCCATTTAAAACCTCTAAAAAACCCTAATCTCAAAACCCTAAATCCTAAAAAATCTGTAAACCCTAAAACTAAAATACACAAATAAACCCTATGACTTAAACCCTAAACTCTAAGAAACACTTAACCTTTAAAAACCCAAAAACCGCTAACCCTAATAACTTTAAGCTCTTAACCCTATGACACCCTAATTCATATATGTTAAACCCTAAAAGACACAAAATAAAACCCTAAACTCTAAAACCTATAAAACCCTAAAAAGCATTAACATTAAAAATCCAAAGTCCTAAACCCTTTAAACCTAGACAAAACCCATACTGTAAAACCCTAAAGATAAAATATTTCTAAGACCTAAACCCTAAACCCTAACCTAAAACACTAAATCCTATAAACCCTAAAAAGAAACTCTAATAACAATTTAAAATACCTACAAAACCGTAATCTCTAAACCCTAAGTCCTAAAAATCCGTAGACCATAAAACTAAAGTACACAAATAAACCCTAAGCCCTACTGCCTAAACAGTACGAAACATTTAACCCATATAAAGCTAAAAAACCCAAAAACCACTAAACCTAAAAAATAGTAATATATAAACCCTATATAAATCGTTTATGCTAAACACTAAAAATACACATAAAAAAAATTCTAAGCCCTAAACTCTAAAACCTATAAAAACACTAAAAAAATTAAACCAAAAACCCAAAGCCCTAAACCCTAAAAACCTAGACAAAACCCTTAACCCAAAACCCATAACCTAAAAAAAACTTCTGAAAACACTAAATCCTAAACCTAAAGCCCTAAGAAACCCTAAACCCTTAACCTTAGGAAACCCTAAATCCTATAAACCTTAAAATCGACCCTAAAAACTCTAAATACCATTTAAAACCCCTACAACACCCAAAGGTCTAAACTCTAATTTCTAAAAATATGTAAACCGTAAACCATAGGTACACAACAAAACCCTAAGCCCAAAACCCTAAACTCTAAAAAACCCTAAGAAGCACATAACCCTAAAAAACTTAAGAACCCCTAAATATAAAAAAACTCTAAGCTCTAAACCCTATAAATCCCTAAATAGTATATGTTAAACCCTAAAAACACAAAAAAAAAACCATAGCCCTAAATCCTAAACCTATAAAATCCTAAAAAACATTAACCTACCCAAAGCCCAAAACCGTAAACACCTAGATAAAAACCTTAAACCTAAAACCCTAAACCTACAAAAACACTAATCCCTAAACCCTAAACCCTAACCTAAAACCCTATATCCTAAACCTATAACCTAAATCCTAAACTTTAATAAACCCTAAAGAAACCCTAAAACGCATTTAAAACCCCTACAAAACCCTAATCTCTAAACCCTAAATCCTAACAATCCGTAAACCCTAAAACTAAAAATAGAAATAAACACTAAGCCTTCAACCCTAAATCCTAAGAAACACTTAACCTTTAAAACCCCCAAAAACTGCTAAACCTAAAAAACTTTAAGCTCTTAACCCTACGAAACATTATTCGTATATGTTAAACCCTAAAAAACACAAAACAAAACCCTAAGCCCTAAACTCTAAAACTATAAAACCCTAAAAAGCATTAACATTAAAGATCCAAAGCCCTAAACCCTTTAAACCTAGATAAAACCCTTACTCTAAAACCCTAAACATAAAATATTTCTAAGACCTAAACTTTAAACCCTAACCTAAAACCCTAAATCCTAAACCTAAACCCCTAAACCCTAAACTATAAGAAATCGTAAAGCCTATAAACACTAAAAGAAACTCTAAAAACAATTTAAAACCCCTACAAAACCCGTAATCTCTAAACTCTAAGTCCTAAAAATCGTAGACCATAAAACAAAAATACACAAATAAACCCTAAGCCCTAAACCCTAAACACTAAGAAACACTTAACCCTTAAAAACTTTAAAAAAAACCACTAAACCTAAAAAACTCTAATATATAAACCCTATAATGCCCTAAATCATTTGTGCTAAACCCTAAAAATACACATAAAAAAAATTCTAAGCCCTAAACTATAAAACCTATAAACCACTAAAAAGAATTAAACTATAAATCTAAAGCCCTAAACCCTAAAAACCTAGATAAAACCCTCAACCCAAAACCCATAACTTAAAAAAAAAACCTTCGAAAACCCTAAATCCTAAACCTAAAGCCCTAAGAAACCCTAAACCCTTAACTTAGAAAACCCTAAATCCTATAAACCAAAAAATCGACCCTAAAAACCCTAAATACCATTTAAAACCCCTACAAAACCAAAAGCTCTAGACTCTAAATTCTAAAAATTTGTAAACCGTAAACAATAGCTACACAACAAAACCCTAAGCCCAAAACCCTAATTCTAAAAAACCCTAAGAAACACTAAACCCTAAAAACTCAAGAATCCCTAAATCTAAAAAATCTAAGCTCCAAACCCTATAAAGCCCTAAATCATATATGTTAAACCCTAAAAACACAAAAAAACCTTAGCCCTAAACCCTAAACCTATAAAATCCGAAAAATCATTAACCTACCCAGATCCCTAACAGTAAAAACTAGATAAAAACCTTAACCTAAAACCCGAAACTACAAAAACACTAATACCTAAACCCTAAAACCCTAAATCCTAAACCTATAACCCTAAATCCTAAACTTTAAGAAACCCTAAATCCTATAAACCCCAAAGAAACCCAAATACCCATTTAAAACCCATACAAAACCCTAAATCCTAACAATCCGCAAAACCTAAAACTAAAATACACAAATAAACACTAAGCCTTAAACCCTAAACCCTAAGAAACACTTAACCTTTAAAAAGCCCAAAAAACCGCTAAACCTAAAAAACTTTATGCTCTTAACCCTATGAAACCCTAATTCGTATATGTTAAACCCTAAAAAAATAAGAAATAAAGCCCGAAGCCCTAAACTCTAAAACCTATAAAACCAATAACATTAAAAATTCAAAGTCCTAAACCCTTTAAACCTAGATAAAACGCTTACTGTAAACCCTAAACATAAAATATTTCAAAGCCCTAAACCCTAAACCCTATCCTAAAACCCTAAATCCTAAACCTAAATCCCTAAACCCTAAACTATAAGAAACCGTAAATCCTATAAACCCTAAAAGAAACTCTAAAAACAACTTAAAATGCACAAAATCGTAATCTCTAAACCCTAAGTCCTAAAAGTCCGTAGACCATAAAACTAAAATACACCAATAAATCCTAATCTCTAAACCCTAAACACTAAGAAACACTAACCTTAAAAACCTTAAAAAAACCACTAAACCTAAAAAACTCTAATATATGAACCCCATAATGCCCTAAATCGTTAATGCTAAACCCTAAAAATACACATAAAAAAAATTCTAAGCCCTAAACTCTAAAACCTATAAAACACTAAAAAGGATTAAACTAAAAATCCAAAGCCCTAAACCCTAAAAACCTAGATAAAACCCTTAACCCAAAACCCATAATCTAAAAAAAAACCTCCGAAAACCGTAAATCCTAAACCTAAAGCCCTAACAAACCCTAAACCCTTAACCTTAGGAAACCTTAAATCCTATAAACCATAAAATCGACCCTAAAAAACCCTAAATACCATTTAAAACCCCTACAAAACCCAAAGCTCTAAACCCAAATTCTAAAAATATATTAAACCGTAAACCATAGCTACACAACAAAACCCTAAGCCCAAATCCCTAAACTCTTATAAACCCTAAGAAACACATAACCCTAAAAAACTCAAGAACCCCTAAATCTAAAAAACTCTAAGCTCCAAACCCTATAAATCCCTAAATTGTATATGTTAAACCCAAAAAACACAAAAAAAAACTTAGCCCCCCTAAACCCTAAACCTATAAAATCCACTACAAGAAATATGATTTATAGTGACAACCTTTTGTGGCGACTCATTTAGTTGCTGCTTAATAAGTGTTTTTAGTGGCAACCCAAAAGAATTGCTCCAAAAGATGATAGTTTTGGTGGCAAACTCATTAGTCGCCACAGAAACTAATAATTAGTGGCGTCTATTTTTAAGTCGTCAATAATATAGGGAACTTTTTTTTAGTAATATACATCTAATTTTTGGATAGTGGCGACGAGAAAAGGCTAACTACACCATGTGAAATTTTCATAGAAAATTAAGGAAATTATAATAGAATCTCTTGCTGGTGAAATTATAAGTAGTAGGAAGTCCTATGATTCCCAATGTGTGTAAAATCAGGATCATGTATGGATTTGCAATACGTGTTAGGAAATATTTATGAAGTTATTTTCGCCTACTTCTGTTTATATGCAATCCCTAGTAAATTATTTATTGTATTCACTGATCGTTCTTATGATTTTGTAATTTTTCCTCTTCTAGATCTTTACCATCAAGATTAAGTTATTGCTTATGAAAATCAAATTATGGTAGGAACAATTAAAGCTCAATTATTTTGCATTGACAATATGCACTGATTATTTGGTTCTAGTAGTTGTGTAAGATTTAAAGAAAAGGAATTGAACTCTTTCCATTTTATTGTTTTACCACACTGTCTTCTTTGTTTTGATCTCTTAATGCAATCATTTTTACTTTCTTAAATGTGTTTTGCTTTCTTTTTACTCTAATATTCAATGGTCACCTCTTTTCTTATTAGATTATAATAATGGTTATATATTTGATTTTTTCCTAACAGGGATAATGTTGTTAAACAATTGCAAATGAGGTCGATCAAGAACGTATTTGAAGGCAATATACGTTTTGCTTGTGTATGGTCATATCATATGATGTAAAATAAAATATTGTGTAGGAGTATATATTTAATTGACTTGTTAGTGACTGAACAATTTAAGATATTGGAGTTGAAAAGTATTTTTGTTCCTATCTGTAATAATATTGAGTTATGAAATTAATTAAAAATCTATTACCTTTTTAAAAAAAATTGAAATTAGCTTTCTGTGGTGACTTTTTTGCTACGGGTAAAAGTTAGTAGCTACAGCAGCAACGCATATTGCTACTGAAGGAATGATTTTTTGTGGCAACTACAGTCGTCACTAAAGCAAAGGGGTTATTGCAGCGACAACTATTGCTGCTAAATATAATGTTTTTTGTGGCAAGAAAGTTCGCCGCTAAAAGATAGTTTGCAGTGGCGACCTGAAACCTTTTAATGACCATATCCATTAATTGTTTTTGGCAACAAAAGTCGCCACAAATGTGTGTTTTAGTAGCAACTCTCCATGGTCGTCACAAATAACACTTAGTTATGGAAGTAATTGCTACGGCGCAAGTGTCGCCACAAAACACCTTTAGCAGCGACTTTCTAGGTTTCTGTCGTGACATATGTCGCCACTAAAAATGTAGTTTCTTGTAGTGATCGTAAAAAGCATTAGCCTACCCAGAGCCCTAAACCGTAAAAACCTAGATAAAAACCTTAACCAAAAACCCTAAACTAGAAAAACACTAATCCCTAAACTCTAAAACCCTAAATCCTAAACCTATAACCCTAAATCCTAAACTTTAAGAAACACTAAATCCTATAACCCTAAAGAAACCCTAAAACCCATTTAAAACCCATACAAAACCCTAATCTCTAAACGAAAATCCTAAAAATTCGTAAACCCTAAAACTAAAAACACAAATAAACACAAAGCCTTAAACCCTAAACCCTAAGAAACATTTAACCTTTAAAAACTCAAAACCCGCTAAACCTAAAAAACTTTAAGCTCTTAACCCAATGAAACCCTAATTCGTATATGTTAAACCCTAAAAATACACAAAATAAAATCCTAAGCCCTAAACTCTAAAACCTATAAAACCCTAAAAAGAATTAACATTAAGAATCCAAAGCCCTAAACACTTTAAACCTAGATAAAACCCTTATTGTAAAACCCTAAACATAAAATATTTCTAAGACCTAAACCCTAAACCCTGACCTAAAACCCTAAATCCTAAACCTAAAACCCTAAACCCTAAACTATAAGAAACCGTAAAGCCTATAAACCCTAAAAGAAACTCTAAAAACAATTTAAAACGCCTACGAAACGGTAATCTCTAAACCCTAAGTCCTAAAAATCCGTAGACGATAAAACTAAAATACACAAATAAACCCTAAGCCCTAAACCCTAAACACTAAGAAAGACTTAACCCTTAAAAACCTTAAAAACTCAAAAACGGCTAAACCTAAACAACTCTAATATAAAAACCCTATAAAGCCCTAAATCGTATATGCTAAACCCTAAAAATACACATAAAAAAAATTCTAAGCCCTAAACTCTAAAACCTATATAACCCTAAAAATAATTAAACTAAAAATCCAAAGCCCTAAACCCTAAAAACCTTGATAAAACGCTTAACCCAAAACCCATAACCTAAAAAAAACCCTCCAAAACACTAAATCCTAAACCTAATGCCCTAAGAAACCGTAAACCCTTAACCTTAAGAAACCCTAAATCCTATAAACCCTAAAATCAACCCTAAAAACCTAAATACCATTTAAAACCCCTACAAAACCCAAAGCTCTAAACTCTAAATTCTAAAAAATCTGTAAACCGTAAATCATAGCTACACAACAACACCCTACGCCCAAAACCCTAAATTTTAAAAAACCCTAAGAAATACTTAACCCTAAAAAACTCAAGAACCCCTAAATCTAAAAAAATTCTAAGCTCTAAACCCCATAAAGCCGTAAATAGTATATTTTAAACCCTAAAAACACAAAAAAAAACCTTAGCCCTAAACCCTAAACCTATAAAATCCAAAAAAACATTAACCTACCCAGAGCCCTAAACCGTAAAAACGTAGATAAAAACCTTAACATAAAACCCTAAACCTACAAAAATACTAATCCCTAAACCCTAAATCCTCAACTTTAAAAAACCTTAAATCCTATAAGCCCTAAAACCCCTTTAAGACCCCTACAAAACCCTAATCTCTAAACCCTAAATCCTAAAAATCCGTAAACCCTAAAACTAAAATACACAAATAAACTCTAAACCGTAAGAAACTCTTAACTTTTATAAACCCTTAAAAACCCAAAAACCGCTAAACCTAAAAAACTTTAAGTTCTTAACTATGAAACCCTAATTCGTATATATTAAACCCTAAAAAACACAAAATAAAACCCTAAGCCCAAAACTCTAAAACCTATAAAATCAAGCATTAACCTTAAAAATCCAAAGCCCTAAACCCTTAAAAAATGGATAAAACCCTTACTATAAAACCTTAAAAATAAAATATTTCTAAGACCTAAACCTAAAACCCTAAATCCTAAACCTAAAACCCTAAACCCTAAACTATAAGAAACCGTAAAGCCTATAAACCATAAAAGAAACTATAAAAACAATTTAAAACGCCTAAGCTCTAAACCCTAAGTCCTAAAAATTCGTAGACGATAAAACTAAATACACAAATAAACCCTAAGCCCTAAACCCTAAACACAAAGAAAGACATAAGCCTTAAAAACCTTAAAAACCCAAAAACCTCTAAACCTAAAAAAGTCTACTATATAAAACCTATAAAGCCCTAAATCGTATATGCTAAACCCTAAAAATACACATAAAAAAATTCTAAGCCCTAAACTCTAAAACCTATAAAACCCTAAAAATCATTAAACTAAAAATCCAAAGCCTTAAACCCTAAAAACCTTGATAAAACCCTTAACCCAAAACCCATAACCTAAAAAAACCCTCCGAAAACCCTAAATCCTAAACCTAAAGTCCTAAGAAACCCTAAACCCTTAACCTTAGGAAACCCTAAATCCTATAAACCCTAAAATCGACCCTAAAAACCCTAAATACCATTTAAAAGCCCTACAAAACCCAAAGCTTTAAACTCTAAATTCTAAAAATCTGTAAACCGTAAACCATAGCTACACAACAAAACCCTAAGAACCCTAAACTCTAAAAAACCTTAAGAAACACTTAACCCTAAAAAACTCAAGAACCCCTATATCTAAAAAACTATAAGCTCTAAACCCTATAAAGCCGTAAATCGTATATATTAAACCCCAAAAACACAAAAAAAACCATAGCCCTAAACCCTAAACCTAAAAAATCCTAAAAAACATTAACCTACCCAGAGCCCTAAACCATAAAACCTAGATAAAAACCTTAACCTAAAACCCTAAATCTACAAAAACACTAATCCTTAAACCTAAACCCTAACCTAAACCCTAAATCCTAAACCTATAACCCTAAATCCTAAACTTTAAGAAACCCTAAATCCTATAAACCGTAAAAAACCCTAATCTCTAAACCCTAAATCCTAAAAATCCGTAAATCCTAAAACTAAAATACACAAATAAACCCTAAGACTGAAACCATATACCCTAAGAAACACTTAACCTTTAAAACCCAAAAACTATAAACCTAAAAAACTTTAAGCTCTTAACCCTATGAAACCCTAATTCGTATGTGTTAAACCCTAAAAAACACAAAAAAAACCCTAAGCCCTAATCTCTAAAGCCTATAAAACTCTAAAAAGCATTAACATTAAAAATCCAAAGCCCTAAACCCTTTAAACCTAGATTAAACCCTTACTATAAAACCATAAACATAAAATATTTCTAAGACCTAAACCCTAAACCCTAAATCCTAAACATAAAGCACCAAACCCTAAACTATAACAAACCGTAAAGCCTATAAACCCTTAAAGAAACTCTAAAAACAATTTAAAACGCCTTCGAAACCATAATCTCTAAACCCAGAGTCCTAAAAATCCGTAGACCATAAAACTAAAATACACAAATAAACCCTAAGCCCTTAACCCTAAACACTAAGAATGACTTCACCCTTAAAAACCTTAAAAACCCAAAAACCGCTAAACCTAAAAAACTCTAACATATAAACCCTATAAAGCCCTAAATCGTATATGCTAAACCCTAAAAATACACATAAAAAAATTCTAAGCCCTAAACTCTAAAACCTATAAATTATTAAACTAAAATCCAATACCATAAACCCTAAAAACCTTGATAAAACCCTTAACTCAAAACCCATAACCTAAAAAAAACGCTCCAAAATCCTAACTCCTAATCGTAAAGCCCTAAGAAACCCTAAACCCTTAACCTTAGGAAACCATAAATCCTATAAACCCTAAAATCAACCCTAAAAACCCTAAATACCATTTAAAATCCCTACAAAACCCAAAGCTCTAAACTCTAAATTCTAAAAATGTAAACCGTAAACCATAGCTACAAACAAACCCTAAGCCCAAATCCCTAAATTATAAAAAACCCTAAGAAACATTTAACCCTAAAAAAACTCAAGAACCCCTAAATCTAACAAACTCTAAGCTCTAAACCCTATAAAGCCGTAACCCTAATAAACTCAAAAAAACCTTAGCCCTAACCCTAAACCTATAAAATCCTAAAAAACATTAACCTACCCAGAGCCCTAAACCGTAAAAACCTTGATAAAATCCTTAACCTAAAACTCTAAACCTAAAAAACACTAATCCCTAACCTAAAACCGTAAATCCTAAACCTATTAAACCCTAAATCCTTAAACTTTAAAAAGAAAACCCTTA
>NW_026020238.1:0-32175 GCF_900185275.1 Solanum verrucosum
CTCTATGTCGGATAGCCTCTACTAATGTGAGCTATTGGGACAAGTCCTCAGCTAACTCTAAAAATACTGAAAATAAACTAACTAAACCAAGCATAAACAAACGTCCTAGAACTATGAAGACTCACTAGTGAAATTGCTCAGTATAGGCTGAACTATATGTGTGCTGGATACTGAGCACCTGAACCTACATCATTAAACAGTGTAGCGCAAAGTATACGTTAGTACTTGGAATGTACTGAGCATTCAGGATAAATATACTATTAACCGACATAAACCACGTGAGCTAAATGTGGAGTCTGATGTATACGCCCCATCGAGGGGACCTAATTTACCTTGCCAGGGGTATAGAGGAATTACTGTGGCGTGATCACTTAAAACTGGTGCCCAATAGAGGGAACTTCTATAACTACATTGGCACGTAGTTCTAGGACTATGAAGGTATGCTAAACCCTAGTCCAACTCGGTGCTAAGTCTACTCCAAACTGAATGAAAAGCTAAAATGCATCAAAGTACTGAGAAGCTCAAAATATGTACATGCTATTTGTAAATGCATATAAATATATTGAATGATATGGCAGTCAAATACTATAGCATAATCTTATGACTGATCTGTCTAGCAAGTATAATTTATGGATACTGTTGATTAATGTAAGCTTGGGTTATGAAATCCTATTCATGGAACTATGCAAAATTTCAAAGAAGCATGGTTATTAGACAATGTAAGGTATAGCAACTAAAACACAATGAATCTCTAGGGACTTGATGAATGAAAGGAACCCACTAGTAAAAAGCCTCATACCTGGTGACGAAAACTACATATATATAGTTTGGATTCCGGGGCCGAACTTTAAGAAAACCTCTGCTTGTTCTTGGGAGAAATTGTTGCCTCTTTATATCTTTTTCTTTCTAAGTTAGATGATTTTAGAAGTATAAGAGTTTTATGTATTTTATTAGTAGTTTACTAAGCTTAGACAGAGTACAACGATGTAGTTTAAACATTAAATGATGTAGTTTAAGTACCAAACACATAGGGTAAAAGACCAATGCGACCCTGACTTAAATACTACCTAAGTGAATTCAAAGTAGGCTGCACGGGCCGTCATGATGACAAAGTCATGTGTAGCATCTCGTGAAGATGCCCTGCCCGACAGGGATTCACTAAAATGGGCATAACCTTTTAATCCGGGCTTGGAATTAAGCAAATTTGGTGGCATTGGAAAGATGATTCACATATCTTTAATTTGACAGGTCATGGGCCACCTAATACATATTGTGCTTCAAGATATGGTCGTTTAAAAGTGACCCTAAACTCTAAGTCTGACAAGTCCCCTTGATGAGTCCACAAATTGGATTCATTTAGGGTTACATTTTAAAAGAAATTGTGTCCTCAAATGCTTATTTTATCTCAATATCTCATGAAAACCTTTAAGTTTTAGGTATTTGGAGTTTGAAAGAAAGCATGGAGACTATATCACAAAAAGGAATGAAAAGGCTAAAAAGAATGAAGAAATGAAGGCCTGAGGATCGCCGAGTCCACTTGGCGAGTCACCGAAGGGTCCTACTTCACCTTTTGTTCCAGTGTGCTGAGCCCCGAAGGAAAGGATCAAGTCGGCAGAAAAAAGGAGAAGTCGGCGAGAAGCTACGCGAAGTAGTACCATGTCGCCTAATTACCCAGATCACGACGATGCTTAAGGCTGGTGCAAGACGGCGATGAACTACACCAAAGGGCGAATCGCCGAGGTGATCGGTGAATTCGACTAACGACACCGAATGACCCGCTGCAGCACAAATCTATGAAAACTATAAATACTAGTTAGGGTTGTAGTTTTAAGTGTTGAGCAATTATTATAATTTCATATAGAATAGTACTTTTTGATATTTTTGCTCTAAGATTGAGAGGATTTTGAAGACTTGAAGATCCAAAGGGTTTTATCTTCAAGATTTGGATTTGGGTCTCTTGAATTCTTCAATTTTGGCATGTATCAACACTTAAATCTTCATACCCAGTTGAATGCAAGCTCAATTTGGTATAAATTTATATCTCTTATACTTGTGCGGCTAAAAACCCCAATTAATGGGGTGTGATTTAGACAATATGGGTTAAGATAATTGTTGGGTCTTCTTTGTTGATAATTTAATCGTAGTTAATATGGGTTAAGATAATTGTTGGGTCTTGCTTGTTGATAATTTAATCGTAGTTTAATTGTGATTTCATTTACTGGTTGTTGATGAACTTAATGAGGTTGTAGTTGGAAATATAATCTCATATATGTGTTTTCGGCTTGCTCGAGAGAGAGCTCGTAAAACTAAGACCACTAAATTGATGGCCAGTACGAGTGCCAGTGCGAGTGGGTCGACATGAGGTTCTGCTAGAGAGAGTGAACCCTAGTCCCATGTCCACACACTCAGCTCGAGAGAGTGAGTGGGTTAAGGCGGAGGTTGTTCTTCATGTGGCAAGTGGGTGTCCAAGAGGGAACTTGCTTGAAATGAGGTAAGTTGCTTGAGAGAGAGCTTATCCCCCTTAAAGTTTAGACTAGTCACAATTATTCTATGAATCTTCTATTGAAAGCATGTACCCAATAATCTAGCTTAACCTGTATTCCCATCACATACCAAGGATCCCCTCTCATTACTTAGAAATCCTTGTTTATTTTGTTGGTTTTACTTACTTTTGACAAAACC
Organism: Solanum verrucosum; assembly: GCF_900185275.1. Classification (NCBI taxonomy): domain Eukaryota; kingdom Viridiplantae; phylum Streptophyta; class Magnoliopsida; order Solanales; family Solanaceae; genus Solanum; species Solanum verrucosum. The sequence goes on from NW_026020238.1 coordinate 2,683, forward strand.
CCCCATTGTTAATTGACACTCTTGTGTCCCCCTTTAATTTATAATATTTTTAATCGTTAATGTCTTTAGCTACGACTAGTTAGATTTAAATTTTATTTTTCTATTAATTCTCAAAACCACTCCCTTGGGCACGATCCCAACCCTTGGTTGGGTTACTAAACTATTGTACGATCATAGACACTTGCATCGAAAGTTGTGTCTTGACTATCCAAACATCAAAATGGTGCCGCTACCGGGGAGTGGCGTTAATTAGGAATTCTTAGTTAAGTAGAATTTTTTATTCTTCTTAGTTTTAGCTTTACTAATCTAAATTGTAGTTTTGTTTTGCTTGTTTGAATATCAAAGCAGGGAAATAAGAATGGATGATCATTATGGGTACCACATGGACCATCCCCTCCTGAAACTATTGAACCTCAGGGACAACCTCCTGACGTTCAAACAAGTTGGGAATGAGATAATTCAAGAAATGTGGCTGGTGTTTCAATCAGTGCTACAACCATGCCCATCTCATGGAATGTCCGACAAGATTTTGTTGGAGTGTTTCTATCGGGGTCTTGGACCCAAAAATAGGAGCATAGCCGATCAACTTTTTAATGGCGGTATGCTCCACGAGCCCTACAAAGTCATCGCAACACTCCTTGATGCTATGGTTGAAACCAACAAGGAGGCCCAAAAGAAACACGTGTGGGATGCACTAGTGGCTCAAGTAGATGTTCTGTCCAAACGAGTAATAAGGTTGGAAGCACAAGCCATGGAAAAGGAAAAGAACTTCTTCCTTCGAGAATGTAGACACGGGAAGAAGCATGAGGATGTACAAATGGACGATGCTCTTTTTCTCATTCAACAAAACCTTGAAGAACAAGACAAAAAGTTAATTGAGATGAAAGACAACATTGAAATGTTGAATGAAACTCTACCTCAAACTCCATGACTATTCAACTGCAAGATGCTTAAATCACCCATTTGATGACAGGTCTCTATCTACCGTTCGCCAAGGACTCACCTAAATACACCATGGCTGACTGCGAGGATGAAGAATAGTTGTTGACTTGCGTCGTGCCGCGACGTTAACGAAGGCGTTGTTTGGGAGGCAACCCAAAACCCCTTTAATTGCTTTTTATTTCTTGGGAAAATAATGGTGTGTTGTTTGCACAGGTTAAAGTATCAGAAGTGTACAAACAATTGAAGGATGGCAAGAAATAGATCGAGTCGGCGAAGGGGTCGGCGAGTTTGACCTTATCCGCCGTTTAACTCAGGACATCTTCAACATTGGAGTCTGTAAAACTCTGTGATCTTCAGAAATTATTGGCTAATTACCAACCATGTCAGCGATCACGATGGAATTCATCGTTTGGAACCCCCGTAAACCAGAGGTCCTGTAAATTTTGGTGAAGAAACTAAATAGTCGGCGTTTTGCCGAGTGAGTAGGAGAGCTTGACTAATGTCGCCGAGTGGGAGAAAACTGGACGGTTTTTGCAAGCCAAAGGTTTAAAGTTTCAACTTCATTCACTTTCCCTCACTTATTATATGTCCAAACTTACACCTGCATTGTACTTTCTCTATTTCTTGCACTTTTAGAGCATTTTAGTTGTTGAATTGTGCTCGTACTTGGATCACATTGCCGCTTAGCATTTCAATCATCTCCTTAGCAACATAAAAGGTTAGTTCTCTATGCCCCAAGTTTAATTTATTATAAATTATACGCATTTGCAATAGAATGATCTGGTTGAAGTGTTCTACTCCTCCCTGAGAGGATTAGATTGTTTACATGCATGATTTAATTTAATATCCTTGCTCGGGTAGTTGTGACTTTTGAATTCCCGTAATTGCATGCCTTAAACTTGATTAAAATTTAAGGGGTTGTGTTTGGGTGTTACGGGTCCTACCTTAATTTTGCTAGTGCATGCTTTGATTTTGTTTTCAGGAGTTGCAACATTAAATTTCAGAAGTTGGTTTGAAAATAGGCACGATGGGCCGTTTAGCGAGTTGGGTCGAGCTTGCCAAACCACTCGGCAGTTCGTATATTGTCCCCATCTCACTTTTAATTTCATGCTATATCTGATAGTTAATTTTGTAACTTCCGGTGAAAAGCTTGAGGTCGCACAAAGCATTTGGCGACTCGCCAAAAGTCTTCTCTTTCGCCCTTTACCTGCACCCTTGAACCTTTATGCACTGAAACTTTTGATGACCCACCGAAATCAATTGGCAACCCACCGAAGAAGTTCCCCTTTTTCCTTCTTGCTACAGTTTTAGAGCTAATTCTTTTGCTGAGCTTGATCTAGCTTGCCTAAGAAATTCGACGATTTGCCTTCTGGTTTGGCGAGTTTGTCTGCATAAGTTCTGATTGCTTTTGTTTAAGTTTTTCAAATTTATCTTCAAGACTTTGCACACATGACTAAATCAAAAGCTATGGAAAGAATAAAACCAGCACAAGAGAAGTCAAAAGGGAGTGCGATAAATGAGGAGACAACTACGTCGAAAGGCAAAGCTACGAAACTTACCACAACTATTGGGAAAGGCAAGTTCAAAAGGCCCACTTTGGCCAGGAAGATCATTACCCTAGACCCTAATAATCCATCATGGGCTAGGGGATTTTGTAGAGCGGTGAATATCTTTCTGGCAGACACACACTCAACAGAATTTGGTGAATCCAGTCCCGCTATTCCCCCTTAGGCGACTTCGGGCACTGATGCCTAGATCCAGAGTGACACATCAGGGACTGATGCCCAGGTAGATGGAGCGACTGCTTAGACATGATCCCTTCTTTACCTCTCTCTCTGTGTTTCTTTATTTTAATTCTGGATATTATGTTATTTGCATTTGAGGACAATTGCTTTTTAATTGTGGTGGGGTGAGGCTCACCTTTTGTGTGCTATTTGTGACTCATGCTTTTATGTATATATTTGGGCTGTTCTATTTATATTGTGTTATTACACTGCTTTCTCTGGATGTTTGAGCTTGTGGCTCCTTTTAATTTTAATTGCAAAATGATTTTGACCCTTTCGAAATTTTTTGAATTTTTCGCACATTTTTGCCACCCTTTATATGCTCTTGTGTTGAATGTGGTTGATCCTTGGAAAATTTGAGTCTCGGTTTCAATCAATAGCGATGAATTGAATAGTGCTTACAATCGAACGAACATGAATGTATGGCTACGATGAGGCCAAATGAATTTGCATAGAAAATATGTGAACTCTTTGCATCTCCTTGTGATTAGCCATTTATCAAATTGATTCTCTTGTGATGACCGTTGGACACTAGCAAAAGTGTGGAGTCTTGTTTGACTTAAATACTGATGATTTCTGTGTTAAGCTTACATGGAACCATGCATGACAACACCTAGAATTTGTCTTGTTTGTCCGGTTGACTAAGTAAAACTTTCTCTCTATATGATCTTAGGCAACTTCGAAGAATGTGAACCAATTTGACATATACCTCTTTTGTGACCTACCTTGTTAGCGTGTGATTCTCTCTTGAACACCCTTTGAGCCTTACCCTTCTTTGAATGAACATCATGAAAACTAGACCTTTCTTATTCCATTACCTATAATCCTCTTGAATTGTGGTTAATTGAATAGCCAACTTAGGCCAAAAGCGTAAGTTGGGGTGTGGTGAAAAAGAAAACGGAAAGTCAAGAGGTGCAAGGAAAGTCTCATTTAACACATGGTGTTGAGAAAAATGGAACCCTTCCATATAAAAAATAAGGAAAGAGAAAAAAAAAAAAGAAGAGAAATTTGTGGAATAAAGTATCAAAGAAATAAGGTTCCGAACAATCCATGGGAAGCAAATAATAGGATGACCTATGATGCACTATTGAAAATGATGAAGGAAAAAGAAAGAAAGTGTTGAGAGCACCACATTTCATGAGGATAAAAGTCATTGAGCCTAAATGACCATATCTTTACACTTAACCCCGTTACAAGCCTTGTTAAGACCTTTGTGATCTTGAGAAAGTCGAAACAAATGTTGATTGGAAAATACGGGCAAACCTATAGCTAAAAGCATGCATTATGTTCATCTTTGTGAGTGTGAGCGTTATATCTGATTCCTGAACTTTAAATTGATTATATCTTTGCTTGTGAAAATAGAATCATCTTGTGTGTCAGGGAATTCGAAGTCTTTTGTTGAGCTTGAACTTGCATTTGAAGCAAGTATTGCGAACTTGAGAATCTTTGGTAATGGTGTGTCACAACTTGAATCTTTGAGAACAAAATTGATCCTTGCATAAGTAAATTGAGTGTTGTTGTGTACATTCATAATTGAGCCTTGTGTAGCACTGTTTGAGACATCCTTGTTGAACTCATTTAAGTTAGGGGTCTTGATGAGTCCACAAATTGGACTCATTTGGGGCTATATTTTAATAGAAGTTGTGTCCTCGGAGCTTATTTTATCTCAATATCTGATGTAAAACCCTTAAGTTTCATATATTTGAGGTTTAAAGGAAAGAATGGACACTACGTCGCAAAAAGGAACGAAAAGGCTGAAAAGAATGAAAAAATGAAGGACTGAGGATCACTCATTCCACTTGGCGAGTCGCCAAAGGGTCTTACTTCGCCTTTTCTTCCAGTGTACTGAGCCCTGAAGGAAAGGATTAAGTCGACGGAAACAGGGAGTTGTCGGCACATCACCGAGAAGTTCCACGAAGTAGTACCATGTCGCCCAATGACCCAGAACACGACGATGCTGAAGGTTGGTGCAACATGGCGATGAACTACAGCAAAGGGCAAATCGCAGAGTTGATCGGGGATTCTGACTAACGACACCGAGTGATCCACTGAAGCACAAATCTGTGGAAACTATAAATACTAGTTAGAGTTGTAGTTTTAAGAGTCGAACAATTATTATAATTTTCATATAGAATAGTACTTTTTGATAATTTGCTCTATGTTTGAAAGGGTTTTGAAAACTTGTAGATCCAAAGGGTTTCACCTTTAGGATTTGGATTTGGGTCTCTTGGATTGTTCAATTTTGGTCTATATCAATAGTTAAATCTTCATACCCAATTGAATGAGAGTTCAATTTGGTATAAATTTCTATCTCTTATACATGTGTGGCTAAAACCCCCAATTTTTGTGGTGTGATTTAGCGAATATGGGTTAAGATAATTGTTGGGTCTTGCTTGCTGATAGTTTAATCATAGTTTAATTGTGATTTCGTTTAGTAGTTGTGGATGAATTTAATGAATTTATAGTTGAAAATACAAGTTTATTTATGTGTTTTTGGCTTGCTCGAGAGAGGGGTCGTAAAACTAAAACTACTAAATTGATGGCCAATGGGAGTGGGTCGACATGAGGTTCAGCTCAAGAGGGTGAATCCTAGTCTAATTCCCACACACTCAGCTCGAGAGAGTGAGTGGGTTAAGGCATAGGCTGGTTTTCACGTGGCAAGTGGGTGTCCGAGAGGAACTCATCTGAAACGGGGTAAGTTGCTCGAGAGAGAGCTTATTCCCCTTAGAGTTTAGCCTAGTAACAATTATTCTATGAATCTTCTATCGAAAGTATGTACCCAATAATCTCGCTTAACCCGTATACCCGTCATATCACAAGGATCCCCTCTGATTACTTAGAATTCCTTATTTATTTTGTTGTTTTTACTTACTTGTGACAAAACCCCTCATTGTTAATTGACACTCTTGTGTTCCCCTTTAATTTACAATGTTTTTAATCGTTAATGTCCTTATCTACGACTAGTTAGAACTAAATTTTATTTTTCTATTAATTCTCAAAACCACTACCTTGGGAACAATCCCAACCCTTGGTTGGGTTACTAAACTATTGTACGATCATAGACACTTTCATCGGAAGTTGTGTCTTGATTACACAAACATCACCCCTTCACGGTCCGTGTAGAGCTTCACAGACCGTTTAGACATCTGTGGTGCTTAACCAGTAACTTTGGGGGTGAAACCTCATTTAAATATTAACGAATTGACTTCAAGATAGGCTTCACGGTTAGTCATGATGACCACAGGTAGATATGATGACCAAGGCGCGTCTCGCAACTTGTGAAGATGCCCTTGCCCGACAAGGCTGCACTAAAATGGGCATACTTTTTTTACTCAGAGCTTGGAATTAAGCAAACTTCGTGTCTTTGGAAAGAGGACTCAGAGATCCTTAATTTGACAGGTCATGGGCCACATAATTAATTTTGTGCTTAAAAATATATTCGTTTATAGTTGACCCTAAACTTTAGGTCTGACAAGTCCTCTTCAAGGATGACTTCACAGTCTGTGTGGAGCTTCAAAGATCGTTTAGATGTCCGTGGTGCTGAACCAGAGACTTTGGGGGTGAAACCTCCTTTAAAAATTGACGAAGTGACTTCAAGACAAGTTTCACGGGCAGTCAAGATGACCAAGGCCCGTCTAGCAGCTCGTGAAGATGCACTGCCTGACTGGGCTTCACTAAAATGGGTATATTTCTTTTTCTCCGAGCTTGGAATTAAGAAAACTTGTTGTCTTTGGAGTGAGGACTCAGAGATCATTAATTTGACAGGTAATGGGCAACCAAATTCATTTTGTGATGAAAGATATGGTCATATAAAGTTGATCGTAACTCTAGCTCTAAAAAGTCACCTTCACAAACATCTTCACGGTCTGTGTGGAGCTTTAGGGACCATTTAGACATCTGTGGTACTGAACCAGTGACTTTGGGGGTTAAAACTCACTTAAAAACTGATGAAGTGACTTCAAGACACGCTTCATGGGACGTCTAGAGCACCACGTCCCATCAAGTTGGTCATGAAGATGCTTTGTCCGTAGGGCTTCACTTAAACGTGCCTAACTTTTTACTCTGAGCTCAAAATTAGGCAAACTTGGTGGCACTGGAAAGAGGACTCAAAGACCTTAACTTTAAAAGGTCTTGGGCTAGCATATTCATTTTGTTCTTATAGATATGATCGTTTGATGTTGTCCCAACACTTATGACATTACTTGGGTACAACTTCAATGACCGGTTAACATGTACGGACCCCTAGACAAGTCATCCAAGTCACCAGGGGTTGTCTAGGGCACCGTGTAGGCCACCCCTCCAAAGGCAGTCCTTGATGGACACTTTTGACATCCTTAACAGACTATGGTCCCCTACACAGGTGATCTAAGATGTTGTGAAGGGTCTATTTTAGATTTGTGGACTTGACCAAATTTCTCCTTTAGCCCTTTCTCAAAGTCCGAGGTGTTAGAATATCTCACCATTGAGATCATTCATTCTCGAATGAAGACTAAACAAGCTTAGTCTACTCCTAACTGAATTCATATGAAGCTAAAATGCACCAAATACTGAATACCTCAAAATACTAACATGTTAACTAAGAATGCAACATTTATATACTTAGAATGTGATATTGGAAATTGGGAGCATGATTTTCTGTTTAACTGACTTAGCAAGTATAATTCACAAACTAGGATAAATTTACACAAGTTAGGGTTCTGAGTACTATGCATGGAATTATACTAAATTATCAAGAAATATTTTATTTACATCAATGGAACCATAATCACAATAAATCTTGCAAATCTAGAAACCCTAGGTCTGAGGAGTTTATGAGAATTTGAAGAACTAACTGAATTCTAGGGACCTAATGGGTGAAAGGAACCCAGGGACCTAATGGGTGAAAGGAACCCACCAGTGAAATCCCACATTCCTGATGATGAAATCTATGAAGAAATCCTTTCGATTTCAGGGCTAAAACTTGAAGAACACTGTTGCTTGTTCTGTAAAAAAGCTGGTGCCTCTTTATCTTCGTTTCGTTCTAATTTGGATGATCTTTGGAGAATGAGGGTTTTTGGGTATGTTTGACTACATTATTAGGCTTATACTGAGTAAACCGGTGCAGTTTAGGCATTAAACTACATAATTTAAGTGCCCCCAACACATAGGGAAAATTCCAAAACGACCCTAACTTAAAAGCGAATGAAGGCCATCAACAGTGGGACTAACGGTCCATCGTTTGGACTATCGGCCATCATTTGAGGTCGTCGTTCATGTTCTGCATGACAGGACTTCACTAAAATGAACATAACTTTTTACTCGAAGCTTGGATTTAAACAAACTCGAGGGGGTTGGAAAAAGGCTTTAATTATCTTTAGTTTTATAGGTTATGGGCCAAATAATTCCTTCTGTGCTAAAATATATGACTGTTTGAAGTTGACCGAACAACCATTTTTCTCTAAAATAGCTGCTAACCCTCACCTACAGTCGGTAGGTCCAACCACAGACCGTAATGGTCGACCAAGGGTGCAATCAGATACCATCAAACTGTGGACCCCAATGACGGAACTAAATTATGGTCTGTGGGTCAATCCACAGACCATGGTTCACGACGGTAGGTGTCTTCTTTAGATTCCAAATTTTTCCTAAGTCTGGGACTGAACCATGGTCCATCGGTGGCTTCCGTTGGTTCATATACCATATCATGGAAAGCTGCATTTTTCTGTATTCTCAAATCTGAGGTGTTACAATATCTCCTTGTTGGGCAAATTCATTCTCGAATGAAGTCTAAACAAGGGGAGTATGGATGAAATGGCTACAATCCCTATTACTGGTACGAGAAACTGATATCTGACTGAGTTCCAAGAATATGCAAATATATGAAAATGCAAGAACGATTGAGGGAACAAGATACTGCGACTAAATTACTCAAGATTAAACTTAAAGACTGGAGAGGAATAATTACCTCAAGCTGAAACGGAATTGGAAGGAAAGAGGTGAGGATACTTGGCTATCATGGCTTCTTTTGCTTCCAAAGTAGCTTCCTCTACGGACTGGCTCCTCCACAAAACTTTAGTGACGTGTCTTTTTTATTTCCCAACCTATGAACCTGACGGTTGAGAATCTCAACTGGCACATCTTTATAAGTGAGACTATCCTTAATAGTCATACTCTGTAATGGTAGTATCGATGTCGGATCACCCACACACTTCTTCAAGAAGGAAATATGAAAGACTGGATGAACCGATGCTAGTTCTGCTGGAAACTCTAACTCATAAGCCACATTACCAACCTTTTTCAGGATTTGGTAAAGACCTACATATCTAGGATTGAGATTCCTATTCTTTCCAAATCTCATCACCCCCCTTCATATGTGACACTTTCAGGAAAACCCAATCATCAATTTCAAACTGTAAGTCCCTTCTTCTTACATCTGCATAGAACTTATGACGACTCTAAGTTGTCTTTAGTCTATCTCTGATGAGCTGAACTTTCTCCATAGCCTCATGAACCGAATCTGGCCAAATTAAGGCTACTTCACTTACTTCAAACCAACTAATTTGGGACCTGCATCTACGCTCATATAGAGCCTCATATGCAGCAATCTGAATATGAGAGGTAGGTGATCATGCCAACTACCCTTGAAATCAATTACGCAAGCTCTCAACATATCCTCTAAGGTCTAAATGGTACGCTCTATCTGACCATCCTTCTATGGATGAAATGTCGTACTGAGATTTACGAGTACCAAGACCTTTTTAAAATGATTTCTATAAAAGAGAGGTGAGCTGAGGACCTCTATCTGAAATTATATACAAGGGAACCCCATGTAATCTAACTATCTCATTGATGTAGAGTTTGGCATAGTCCTCCACTGCATCTTTAGTCTTGACAGCCAAGAAGTGAGGGGACTTAGGGAGTTTGTCCATTATCACCCAAATGTATTTATGCTTTCGTGAGTACAAGGTAAACCTATGATGAAGTCCATGTTTATCACTACCCACTTACATGTAGGATTGCTATTCTCTTGAGTCATACCTCCTGGATTAAGATATTCTACCGTAACTTGTTGACAGTTCGAACAGTTAGCCACAAAGTGTGGTATGTCCCTCTTCATGTCGTTCAACCTAAAGACTTCCCATAGATCATGGTACATCTTAGTGGCACCTAGATGAATGGAATACCTCGAGTTATGACCTTCTGTAAGGATCTACAACCTTAACTCACCAACATTAGGAACACATAAGCGACCCTGGTAACGAAACACACCATCTCCCCCTTGTGAGAAAACCTCTACTTTTTGTTGAAGAACTGCACCTGTCAACTAAATTAATATAGGATCACTATCTTATTTTTCCATAACCTCCGCTACCAATGAAGATTATGACCCATTCTGAACTATCATACCATCATCTGATGTATCCTTAAGGCAACATCCTAAGCGAGCAAGGCGGTGAAAATCTTTGGCTATCTCTTAGTTTTCTTTCTCAACATGTGCTACACTGCCCATAAACAGTCTGCTAAGAGCATCATCTACTACATTGGCCTTACCAGGATGTTAAAGCACATTCATGTGATAATCATTGAGTAATTCAAGTCATCTCCTCTTACAAAGATTCAAATAATTCTGGGTGTACACATACTGGAGGGCTCTAATGATCTATGAACACATCAACCTAAGAACCATACAGGTAATGTCTTAAAATCTTTAGGGAAAGTACTACATATGTAAGCTCGAGGTCATGAGTCGGGTAGTTCTTCTCATGAACCATAAGTTATCTAAAAACGTAAGCTATAACCTTACCTCGCTACATCACCACACAACCTAGGTTGACCCTGAATGAATCACAATAAATCACATAACCATCTGGTACAATCAAGATAGCAGTTGTGAGAAGCTTTTCTCACACTCATCTGACCACTGGAATTTGACTTTCTTTGAAGTCAACTTGGTTAATGGGGAAGCTATGGATGAAAATCCTTCAACAAATCTCCTGTTATAACCGGCCAAACCCAAAAAACTTCTGATATTAGTTGGGGAGGTGGGTCTGGGCCTGTGTTGTACTACCTCAATTTTCTGAGAATCCATACGGATCCCTTAGCTAGATATCACATGACAAAGCAAAAAGACCGACTGTAACAAGAATTTTCATTTGCCGAACTTAGTGAATAACTGGCGATCTTTGAGAGTCTTCAAGACAACTCTCAGATGAGTCGCATGCTCCTCCTTACTCCGAGAATAAATCTGGATATCATCAATAAGGATGATGACAAACAAGTCCAAATACTATTTAAACACTCTGTTCATTAATTCCATGAAAGGCGCATGAGCATTTGTCAGTCCGAAAGACATAACTACAAATTCATAATGACCATACCGAGTTCTGAAGACTATTTTCGGGATGTCACTATCTCTGACTATAAGCTAATGATAGTTGAATCTGAGGTCTATCTTATAAAAGCAACTAGCACCCTCAAGTTGGTTGAACAAATCAACAATCCAGAGGATAGGATACTTATTCTTGATTATGACTTTGTTCAGCTGATGATAGTCAATGCACATTTTGGGAGAACCGTCTTTTTTTTTTCATGAAAATTACTGGAGCACCTCATTGAGAGATATTGTGTTTGATGAACCCTTATCTAGAAGGTCTTTTGACTGTTCCTTCAATTCCTTAAGCTCAGCTAGAGCCATTGTGTAAGGAGAAATCTAAATAGGTTGGGTATTTGGAAGGAGATCTATTCTGAAGTCAATTTTCCTTTCTGGAGGAACTCTAGGAAGATCTTCTGGGAACACTATATGAAAATCATTTATTACTGGGATTGACTCAACATTTGGGGTTTTGGATTTTGAATCCTTAACTGAAACAAGATGATTGATTCACCCTTTAAAGATCATCTTCATGGCCTTAAGTAAGAACTAAATCAACCTATAGGGACTAAGCTACTACCCTTCCATTCTAAGACTGGTTCGTTTGGAAACTGAAACTGAACGATCCTAGTTCTACAATCGACTGAGGCATAACACGAATGTAACCAATCCATGCATAGAATGATATTGAAATCTTCCATTTCTAACTCTACAAGATCTGATGAAGTGACTTTCATAGAGACTGCGAATTGACAATTATACCCGTCTAGCTATAATTAGGTCACCAACTGGAATAGAGACTGAGAAGGGTTCTAAGAGAGTTTCTGGACTAACACTAAAATTTACTACTATATAAGGAGTTATAGAAGACAGTGTAGCCACTGGATCTAATAATGCATAAACATCAAAATGAAAGACTCGTAATGTACTAATGACAACATCAGAAAAACCTTCCTTGTCAAGCATGGAGAGCATACAACTTGTTCTGGCGCTGACTACCACCTCTACTAGACTAAGATCCCTGCTGAGTAGGGCGACCTACGGGTGCTGCTGGAGCTGTAGACTTAGCCCTATTGTTTTTACCACTTTTCCCCAGCCTGGGAGAAGGAAAATCCTTCAACCTATGGCCATACTGACCACACCCAAAGCACCCTTCCCTGTCTACAAGACACTCACGGGGATGGTTCTTACCACACTTTGGACAGGTTGGGAAATTCTTGTTACCTGAAGTACACCCCAAAGACATAGAGCATGATGCCCTACCTTTTTTATCCTTTGAAACCTGGGGTGGAGCACAAGCTAATAAAGGCGGTGGGGTTGTAGACCTCTGATGATTTTATGAGAGATCTTTACCACCCAAACTTTGCTAAGAGTATTCACAATTTCCTGTTCTAGCCTTTTTGTTGTCCTTAGCCATTTCCATAACCTTATCTCCGTCAATATGCTGAGCATGGGTCATTATTCTGGATATATCCATAACCCCTAAGAGCATAGCATTCCTACACTCGGTCTTTATCAAATCGGATACTGCACACAAGAACTTTCTAATTTGTGCCCTCGAATGAACAACCATATGTAGAGCATTCCTAGAGAGATGATGAACATCAGTCTATATTCTTAGACTAACATTGAGCCCTGCTTTAAGTTCAACTCTTAACACTTAGCCTCTCTCAACTCTCTCGGGAAGAACCTGTCAAAAAAGCTCCAGTAAAACACTCCCATGTCATAAGAGATGAATTCTCACCCCTATTTTCTTTCCATTACGTGAACCAGATATAAGCCACATCCTAGAGTTTATAGGATGCTAGTTCAACACTCTCTGTATTAGTTACTTGCATTACTCCAAGAATCTTCTTAACTTAATCAATGAAGTTCTAGGGTCCCAATAAGACTTCGACCCTAGAAACTCTTGTAGAGTCATACAGACAAAGTCCCAAACCCTGGTGCAGTTGATTCACCATTGGTGTTGGCAGGAATTGGGGCTGCTAATTGGTCTGATTGGCTACTGCATGTGCCAAAATCTGGATAGCATTTCGGAACTCTACATTTGTGACCTCATGGTCCAGGGCTAGAGCAACTATGTTAGCATTGCGTGCATTGGCATTTCATGTATTAGCTCTACGAGGAGGCATGCTATGAAACACATAACAATGGATTAGAAAGGAGAAATTGAATCACAACTCAAACACAATAAGAATAGCAAAGAAAGTGAAATTTTTCGTAAAACATTTTGTAAACGCACCCTCATAGATGTGGCACGCTTCACACTCATGAAAGAGACTCTACTTTGTTTGGATTTCAGACACCCTAAGACTCTTAAACCTAATGCTCTGATACCAATTATACCACACCTCGTCACTATCCCTTAGAGGTAACACGATACCTACGATCACGAGTGACCCCACGCTAACCCTGAGTCTGGAATATCACAAGCATACTGAATAGATACAAAGATAAGCGGAAGCATAAATAATAAATGAGTCCAAAACTAAGGACTCCAAACCATTAATAATTCTGAACATGTCAACGAGAAGCAAATCTCAAAGAACTAAATACTGACTATATGTCTGAAAGCCTGTACTACTGATGACCTGCTTGGACAAGTCCCCAGCTAACTCTAAAAATAATGAAAATAAACTAACTAAACTAAGCATTAAAAATGTTCTCAAACTATGAGAACTGACCACTGAAGCTGTTGAGTATAGGTTGGAAATCGAACTAAGCATTTGTTGGATGTTGAGTGCCTGAACCTATATCATAACACGTTGTAGCGCAAAGTATGTATCGGTACATTGAATATATATTGAGCATGCAAGATATAGATACTAAGCTAAACAATGATATAACTGAACAATATAATAATGGTATGCATTCCCACCTGTCATGTGGGTGACCTAGGTTCGATCACCGGCAGCGGCGCCAAAATTTGATACGCTCAAATTACACCTCTTTTCAGAAGCATAAGCGATCGTTATCATATAAAGAACCCAATTTGTAGGTTGGGGTCGATCCCACGAGGAATATGGTTTAGACATAAGTTCAATAACGATTATATTCATTTAGCCAATGTATTTCCGAGACAAATAAGTAAAAGGGGAGAGGGGAGGTTTGTGTAACAAATTTTGGAAATTATGAGAGTAATTAGTAAGAAAGATTCAAAATTTTGTTGTTATCAAATTGAGAAGGAAACTAGGTCGTACGTGTTCCCCATAAGCTCATAACTCCATAATCCTAGTAATAGCAATCCCTTCCTAGTGTATTACATGCAAAGCGATAAGTTATGTAGCTCTAAATCCTTGGTCCGACATCTAGAGAATTTCACTCGCACCTTGGTCCGGTTACGTGTGTATAATTTACTAACCTTTACCATTACCTCATATTAGACGTCACATCAATGTATGGCTTAGTTTTCACCCACGCACCAATCGACATTAATTCTATTAGATAGTATCACACTAAATCTATGTTGATAATTCTTTTCTTATTAACTACCTCATTGGTCCGGCAAGTAGCAACAAGGAGAGTTCTTACGTTGCGCACCATTAAAAAGACTTCTAGATGAATTATCAATGCATGCAAAATACTATTTGGGAATTACATAGTTACTATTCATACTTCGTTAATCGCTCATGGTTCCCACAACCCTAGTTGTGGAATTAGTTACCCATATTAGCAAGAAAACAATTCATAATGTTTGAAAAATAAATCATGAACTTACGTAGTAGAGTAGAATAATCCTAGAATTTCAACTTGAATTTCAAAGTAAAAATCACCCAAACGTGCGTAGGAAGTTAAGAATTGCTAAAGTTGCAAATTAATCTGCAAAGACAAAACCTAGAATAAAATAATAAAGTCTGACCCCCAAAAACAAGGTTTACATACCCTATTTATAGAAAACAAGTCCTAAATTAAAAAGGAAACAAAATAAGGAGAGTTTGTTCAGGCACGCGTCTTCATTCCGTGAGACTGACTCACAGATCGTCAATGGATCTACGGTCCGTGAGTCCCTTCCGTCATCCAGGACTTAGAAAATATTTTAGCTTCCAAAAATCAGCTTCTCTGAAGCAAACAACGGAACACCAGTACGGACCATAGATTGATCTACGGTCCGTCGATCCCTCTCAGTAGCTCCATACTTAGAATTCTCCAAAAAATTAGGTACTGGAACCCTCGCAGTCACATTCAATGGTCACTGTGGTTCCACACTTGTCTGATTCCCTGATTCTCCTTCCATGCCTTGTGCTGCTGATCTACGATAACCATCCACTGTCCGTAGATCAACCCCGTAGATGCCCGTTTCTTCATATCTTTCAGTTGTCTCTTTAATTCTGCACCTAAACATCTTTCCTGCAAAACATGATAAAAACACATAAAAACCAATATGAAAAGGCCATAGACACACACAACTCTTAAGTGAAATGTATTTAAAATATTGTAAATTCACGGTATATCAACCTACATCATAACACAATATAGAGTGAAGTATGCATCGGTACATTGAATATATTGAGCATGCAAAATATAGATACTAAGCTAAACAATGATATAACTCAACAATATAATAATGCACATGGAAATGGATTGTATGAAGTGTAACTGAAAAAGTAAGCTAAATGCAATGACCAAGTACTAATCATGTAGCTGATATGCTGAACTAAATGCTGATAACATGGTCAATACTATAAAAGTATGACTGTGGGAGCTACTATTGAGCGACATAAACCACGTGAGCTAAAAATGGAGTCTAATGTATTCGCCCCATTGAGAGGACCCAATATACCTTACAATGGGTATAGAGGCATGACTATGGCGTGATCACTTAGTACTTGTGCCCAATAGAGGGGACTTTTCAACCTACGTTGGCACATAGTTCTGGGACTGTGAGGGTACGCTGAACCCTAGTCCAACTTGGTGCTAAGTCTACTCCCAACTGAATAAAAAGTTGAAATGCACTGAAGTACTTTGTAGCTCAAAAACTGACATGCTATCTGGGAATGCACATAAATATACAGAAAGGTATGACATTATAATTCTAAATCATGATCTTATGGCTAGAATTCATAAGTACTGATGATTAACGAAAGCTTGGGTACTGATTTCTATACATAGAACTATGCAAAATTTCCAAAAAAACATATTAATTAGACTATGAAAACAATGGTAGATAAAACACAATGAATCTCCAAGGTTTTAGAACCCTAGGTCTAAATAAACTATGAAGAATCAAAGAGCTGACTAAACTCTAGGGACCTAAAGGGTGAAAGTAACCGACTAGTTAAATCTCACTTGTTCTTGAGAGAAATCGTCGCCTCTTTCTATCCTTTTTTGTCTAAGTTAGATGGTTTTAAGAGAATAAGAATTTTAGGTAGTTTCTGACAAGTTTACTAATCTTAGACTGAGTAAAATGACGTAGTTTAAGCATTAAACGACCTAGTTTAAGCACCAAACGCATAGAAGAAAAGACTAATGTGACCCTCTGCAGCGCTGTCGAGGTGACTTTAAGACAGGCTTCACGGGACGTCATGATGACCAAGTGCCGTCTAGCAGCTCGTGAAGATGCCCTGCCTGATAGGACTTCACTAAAACGGGCATAAATTTTTACCCTGAGCTTGGCATTAAGGAAACTTGGTGACGTTGGAAAGAGGACTAATAGATCTTTAATTTGATAGGGCATGGGCCACCTAATTAATTTTATGTTTAAATATATGGTCGTTTAATGTTGACCCTATACTCTATGTATGACAAGTTCCCTTCACGGACGACTTCACGGTCCGTGTGGAGCTTCACAGAATGTTTATGTGGTGCTTAACAAGTGACTTTTGGGGTGAAACCTCACTTAAAAACTGATAAACTGACTTCAAGACAGGTTTCACGGGTCATCTAGAGCACCACATCCCATCAAGTGGGTCGTGAAGATGTTCACTGTGACAAGGCTTCACTAAAACAAGCAAAACTTATTACTCCGGGCTTGAAATTAGGAAAACTTTGTGGCGTTGGAAAGAGGACTCAAAGAATTTTAATATGATAGGTCTTGGGCCACCAAATTCATTTTGTGCTAACACATATCTTCGTTTGAAGTTGACCCAACACTCAAGACCTGACTTGGGTGCAACTTCCTTGATTTGGCGACTTGTACGGACCCCTAGACGGGCCCTCCAAGTCACCACGGGCAGTCTAGGTAACCCATCCCAGGGTAGTCCTGGATGGTCACTCATGACATCCTTAATAGATCGTGGTCCCCTACATTAACCGTCTAAGATGCCGTGAAGGGTCCATGGTCTATTTTAGATTCGTGGACTTGCCCAAATTTCCCCTTTTAGCCGTTTCTCGATGTCTGAGGCGTTACACTATTACGATTGTTCAAACAAAAAAAGTGGATAAGTTCAAATATGTATCTAAAAAATTAAGATAATTTATACATGATTTTTATTCTTCTCTTTATATTCTAAAAGAAAATTATAAGACTGTAAAAATTTTAAAACTATACATAATTTAGTTTAAAATAACTACATGTTTTTTTAGCGTTTAACTTTAAATAAATTCATACACCTTGTTCGTATTTTAATAGGATTTTCATTATTCACTTGTCATTACTTTGAAGTTCTATAATTTAAATCTATCAAACTCACTCAATATTTACTTTTGGATGGTTGTTGTCAGAAAGTCATGCCAACCAACATGCTAATAAATTTGTTATGATTATCAATGTCTATTATTGCTTCATTAATTTAATTCTTCACTTGTTATTTCAACTATACTTAAAAAACAATTAATAATACTTAATGTTATTGTTTGATCATTTCAACCTGCATGCATTTGCTAATAATAGTCATCGTATAAAATGATAAATATACAACAACAACAATAATATAATACCTAAAATTTAAACAAGTAGGATCAGAAGAAGATAGACTATATAGAGACCTTAGAACTACCTTGATAAGGTAGAAACATTGTTTCCGAAACTTCCTCGCGTAAAGTGCATCAAACTCAAGTAAAGGAAGAAGAAACAATGAAGAAAGCAGAGACATGAATAAGAAAAACAATGTAAAGTCTATTAGAAAGAAAGAAACAATAACAACAACAAAGTAGTGTGATAATAGAAACAAAACAAACAACATAAGGCAATAACTACAAGGATACGGCTAGTAGTACCAAAGGAACTAACAAAGCTAAAACCTGCGCATGACAAGACAATACTGCATTCCTATTAACCTTCTACCCTAAAATGCAACCTACACTCAATCCTATGTAAAGTCATGTTCCCTGTAATTTGAAGTTCTCAATGTATTATCTAATCCCTTCTTTTTCATATGTCCGAACTCTCTCAATATCGTTTCGCTCATCTTTTCCACCACAGAGGTCACTCCTACATTCTCCAAAATAACCTCATCCTTAAGACATTCGCACCTAGTATGTCCACACATAAATCTCAACATCTACATATTTGTAACATACAACTCTTGAACATATGAGTTCATGATTGGCCAGCACTTCACCCCATATAACAAGGAAGTTCCAACCACCACTTGGTAAATCATACCCTTATGTTAGGTGGTAGCTTCTTATCACACAACACTCCATGAAGCAAGCATTCATTTCATTTATGTTGCTCCAATATGATGTGTAACATCATCGTCAATGTCCCTACTATCTTGGAATACCGATCCAACAATCATAAAACTTTTTATCTTTGAAATAGTTTGTGTGGAAAGCATTAATTTCACGTCTGCTTCATCCAACTCTACTGAATTTGGACTTCAAATATTCTATTTTGGTCCTGCTAAACTTGAACCTTGTAGACTCCAGAATTTTTCTCTAAACCTCCAACTTACATATGAATAGTGTATTTTCTAATGCAATGTTCAGTTCTTCACCTAAACATCCTAGATGCAAATGAAACTTCTCTCATCCACCTAAAGAAAAGGGTAATGACTATACACATCTTAGAGCATCTACTATAGGACGCCATTCCTCATTAGAAGTCATTTTTTCAACTTCGATTAGATAAGAGTTGCCTTAAAATATTTTCATATTAAGTTTAATATTGGATCAATATTAGATTTTTAAGTAAATATCATAATATATTAGCTACCTGCGATGACTAGTATTAAGATTTTTTGGCTTCTTAGTTATAGTAAATTTGATTTATGTTTCTTAATAGTGGTTGATTTAATCAAGTCCAATTTACATTAAATAGCACTAGTATCACCTAGATTCATAATTAATAATTTTATTCTTGTACATTCAAAAGCTAAAACAATGTTGTCGGCCTATTTAGAAGTGATAATTGGGCAGGTTGGATCAATTTCGGACATGTTATAATGGATTATGAGAACAACCGGTTAAAGATCCTACCCAACCCCAATTTGCTTGGGTCAAAACAGGTTGGGCCAAAACCGGATAGATCATAAGGTATATAACTGGAGAAGATTCAATCCAACCTATTTTTTACTAAGCTTAATTGTTTTACTTGGTCATTTAAAATATTTTAGTACCTAGTAATTTTTTATGGCTATATATAATATATCAAACTGAAAAAAAAATTGACAAGATTTTTGCATGGGCCAATAACTTTTATTTGATTGATATGGGTTGAATTAAAATGGGCTGAACTCATGAATGGGCGAGTAAATAGTCTCCTTAAACTTAAATGGATTTGGATGGTTGGGTTTAATTTTGCAATTCCTATGCCAATCAAAAGATAAGTAGTGAAATTGGAAGCACACAAGCAACGACTCAAAACATTCATTTGTAGCATTTTGGCAGAAGTCAGAACTATTTTATCGTACTAAGATCAAACATGCAGGTATTATTATTATGAAAATCGTATAAAATGTTAACTCAAATTTGAAACTATAAATGTATCACTTCCTTTTACTTGTATATCGTAGAATTTTTATTACAAATACAGTAATACCCTCACAATTATAACTTAAGCATTAAAGTTTCTTACCAATAATATTACCTGATATCTTCGCCTAAGATAGCTCCATAAATATTTTCTACTCTTGAGTTTATTGCTTTATAATATATCGCTCTCGCATATTATATTTACTAGATAATTTTATTCTTCTTCCATTTTATAAAAATGACCTAGTTTGATTTTATCTGGAGTTTGAGAAAAAATAAAGAAGACTTTTAAATCTTGTGGTCCTCAATTAATTAAAGTTATGTCATAAATATCTAAATGTCTTTTAATCTTGTGGCCTTAAACATTCCACAAAGAAAAGTACGATTAAAGTGTTGTCGAAAGAAAAAAAAAAGGTCATTTTTAAGAAGACAAAGAAAAGTAAGTCACATGTTTTGAACGAAGGGACTATGCCAAGACCACACTATTTATAATTTCAATCTGCTTTTCAAATAAGACCATAATATATATATAAAAGCGAACCCTAGGCCCCCTACATGGCGCTACCACAAACTAAGATTCCTTTTTTAATTTATATATTTACAAAACTAACCTTTCCCTTTCATGAAAAGTTGCAACTTCAATGAAAAGTTGTGACTTTTATGAAAAGTTGTGACTTATATGAAGAGTTGCGACTTTTATGAAAAGTTGTAACTTTTATGAAAAGTTGTGTCTTTTATGAAAGGTTATGACCTTTCCGAAGGGTTGTAACTTTTTTAAAGAGTTGTGACCTTTCCGATAATGCACAATAAACATTTGTTCACACTACCTTTTGTTGTCTAACTATAAATAGAGGGATTTCTTCTCATTTTAAAACAACAAAAAATTTGAACTTCTTCTATAAAATTAAATATTTTTACAGATCCTGGAATATATTTTTACAGTCATTAATTTATGCTTATGTTATTAATTGTTGTTTTTGAGTACATATTTTAAACTTTGTTGTTTATGTTTCTGCAAATGATTGTTTCAGTATTTGTTAGTACAGATTAAACAACACACGTTAATTCAGTATTCAGGTAAGTTTTCTCTACTGAAATTGTTGAAGGTACAATAAGACAATTCCTTAAAGATCTATACTATTATCTTTTGAAGATAAAATTTAAATTTAGTATGCCATTGTAAGGACAGAAAGACCTTAAAAACTTTATCGCACCTTGATGTGCAAAGTGAACCATGAAAATAAGACAAGAATTAATAAACTTTTGACATGAGTTAAAGGATGTGCCAGATGACCTATAGTGGAATATGACTAGACTGGAGCCTCTTTTAATCCCAAAGACATAGATAACTACACAATAAATTAATTTCTCATATTCAATTTGAAGTATGGACAGATTCTCAAGTTTACTAAAAGTTGTAAAAACTTTCTTGAAGTAATAGATGTGTTTCTCGACACTGTTATAGGAATAGAGGTGTAGTTTTAAATTGAACTTCATCACTCTGGTATGTTGATTTTAAAAAAACACCCAAACAAACTGAATAATTTTTGTAATCTTTTTCCCTTTCAAGTATATATAATAAGTTGATTTATTGTCAAATATGATACATTCTCTCTTTAATTTTTCATTTTAATAATTACTTATGATACATTTAAATAGGGAACTTTAAAATGATATATGTAAAGCAAAAGGTAGAGTTGAACTTTCTATGCGTTAGAATTAGAAAATTTGTTCATTTTTTTCATCCTTTTAAAATTTATTTATCCCTTCACCAACGATTTTTTATTTATTAGAAAATTTAATATCTCTTGTATGGTTGATGTTCATTAGAATCCCAAAAAATATCAAGTAATAACACTTCCTGGGAAAAAAAGATTAAATTATAAAATCAAATTAATGATGATTGTTGAAGTGTTTTGATCCTACCTGATAGGATTAGATTATTTACATACATGATTTAATTTGATAATCTTACTTGAGTAATTGTGACTGTTGAATTCCCGTAATTGTATGCCTTAAACTGGATTAAAATTTGAGGGGTTGTGTTTGAGTGTTGTGGGTCATACCTTAATTTAACTGGTGCATGATTTGATTTTGATTTCGAGGGTCGCGGGGTTAAATTCGAGAAGTTGGGTTGAAAATAGGCACGTTGGGCCGTTTGGTCAGTTGGGTCGAGCTCGTCGAACCACTCGACGGTTCGCCTAATGTCCCTATCTCGCCTTTGATTTCTTACTTTATTTGATGATTGATTCTCTAACTTTTGGTGAGAAGCTTGATGTCACCAAAAGCACTCGCCGACTCGCCGAAAGGATTCTCATTCGCCCTTTATCTGCACCCTTGAGCCTTTGTGCATTAGAGCTCTCGGCGGGTCTATCCTTGTTCACCAAAAGCTATCGGTGACATGCTGAGTGGTTTCCCCCATCGCCTAGTTGCTACAATTTTTAGAGCTAATTCCTTCGGCGAGCTTGATCTAGCTCGCACTAGAAATTCGGCAATTCACCCTCTGGCTTGGCGAATTTGTCTGAAATTGTTCTGTTGTGCTTTTGTTTATGTTTTCTAACTTCTCTTCGAAATTTTGCCGACATGACTAAATCAAAAACTGCTGAAAGAATAACACCAGTTGATACGCTCAAATTACACCTCCTTACAAAAGTATTAGCGATCATTATCAAGTAAAGAACCCAACTTGTAGGTTGGGGTCGATCCCACGAGGAAAATGGTTTAGACTTTAGTTTAACCAACAATTATATTCAATTAGTCAAATTACTTCTAGAAATAGGTAATTAAAGGGGGTGGTTTGTTTGTGTGAAACAAATAGTAAGAATTTAATAAGTAATCAGTAATAAAAACTCAATTTTGGTTGTTATCAAAGATAAGAGAAATAACTAGGGTATACGTGTTCCCCACAAGCTCATAATGTAATAATCCTAGTAACAACAATCCTTTCCTAGTGTATTACATGCAAAGTGATAAGTTAGGTATCTCTAAATCCTTGGTCCGGCATCTGGAGAATTTCACCCCGCACCTTGGTCCGGCTACGTGTGTATAATTTACTAACCCTTACCTTTTCCTCATATTAGACATCATAATCGATGCTTGGATTAGATATTACTTTGCACCAATCGACACTAGCCTATTAGATAGTATCACACTAAATCTACGTTGATAATTCTTTTCTTGTTGATTACCTCCTTGGTCCGGCAAGTAGCAACAAGGCGAGTTCTAACGCGTGCACTCGTTACAAAGCCTTCTAAACGAAAGAATTATCAATGCATGCAAAACAGTATTCAAGAATTGCTTATTTACTATTCATAATTTGTTAATCGCTCATGGTTCCCACAACCCTAGTTGTGGATTTAGTTACCCATATTAGCTAGAACAGAATTCATAGTTTTAGATGAAGAAATCATGAACTTACGTAAAGAGAATAATAAACCCAGAAATTCAACTTGAATTGCATAGCCGAAGTCTTCAAAACGAACTTAGGAAATCAATAATTACTAGAGTTGCAAATTAATCTCCAAAGTGACAAAGTAAAACTAGAATAATAATGTCTAACCCCAAAAATGAGGTTTACATGCCCTATTTATAGAAAACAAATCATGAATTAAAAGGGAAACAAATTAAGGAAAGTTTGTTCAGGCACATGTCTTCATTCCACGAGACTGACTTACGGATCGTCGATGGGTCTACGGTACGTAAGTCCCTTCCGTCAGCCAGGACTTAGAAAATATTTCAACTTCCAAAAATCAGCTTCTCTGAAGCAAATGACGGACTTGCAGTACGGACCGTAGATCGATCTACGGTCCGTCAATCCCCTCCGTAGCTCCACACTTACAATCTTCAAAAATCAGGTACTGGAACCCTCGCAGTATTAATGTACGAATCAATCAGTATGGTTCGTAGATCAATCTACGGACCGTCAATGTCCACCGTGGTTCCACACTTGGTCAGATTTCCCTGATTTGTCTTCCATATCTTGCCTGCTGATCTACGGTCATCACCTACTCAATGGACCTACGGTCCGTAGATCACCTCCGTGAATGCCCTTTTTCTGCATTTATTTCAGCTGTCTCTATACTTCCGCGCCTGAACATCTTTCCTGCAAAATACGATAAAAACCAATACAAAAAGGCCCTAGACACACACAACTTGTAAGTGAAATGTATTAGAAATACCGTAAACTCACGGTATATCAACACCCTCAACTTAAATTCGTTGTTTGTCCTCAAGCGACGCACTACGACTCTAAACGACACTTGTATAAAAGCAAGCATTTCAGGCCCAAGCAATCACATGGCTCTCTACCCCTCTTACTTTCAGGTGCAACTTCGTTCTCTTAGAATCGACAAGCTAATACATGGAGATCAGACCATGACACAAATCAACAAACTGACACATAACATACACTTTCTCACTGTCACCAAGGCACCAACTTTTCGATAATGTAACTAGTGCCCTTACTTCAAACGAAATCCCTTTTGCGCAAAAACTGCACGTCATTCATGGTACAAGGATTTATTCAACACTCACGCTCAAAAGTAATTTCAAATACAGTTAGTGCTTAATGCCATAAGCTTGCCCTTATTTTTTCTACTTAGACTCTCCGAACTAGACTTTAGGATCACTATAGGACTTTATTGGCTTGTAACGTAGGCTCAGGGTCAGGTGTGGTACATTTGGGTGCTGCTTAGTGACTTTGTGCCCTCCTTGACATTACACTAGGCTTCTAACCTCTTTTTGCCCTATTTCTGTCATACTATCACTTTACCTTATTTCCCTTAATTTTCTTCAACTACGGATGTGACTTTAGACTTTGTACCTCTTTTTTACTTTTATTTTATTTTTCTTTTAGCTTTCAACAAGTCACATCATTTCCTCACGTTTTCTTTTTTTTTGCACATCACTCTTTTCATACCCATTTTTCTTTCAGTTTCCTCTTTCATAGCCACCCTCAACTTATAGATTTTCCGTTAGTTGAGGTGCACAATACCCGATGTTGGGTCAGGGCCAAGATTGTAGTTACTTTTTACATTAGCCACCCTCAACTTAGGCTTTTGGCCTAAGTAGAAGTGCACATGTCCAAAGAGGGACCGGGGCCAACATAGTAGATTATAGGAATGTGAGTTCGGGGTTTTGAAAGAAATGGTTTACTTTTAGGCTCAAAGTTCGATCAAAGGGAGCAGTTATTTCATTTGGTTGGATCCTTCTTTTAGGCAATTGGATCCTTCATTTAGGCAATCTGTGGACTTTTCAGAACAATGGCCTATGATCACTTCCTAACCTCTAGATTGAATTTTCTTAGCAGGACTAACCGGGCAAGTTCTAGTTTTGCACAAAAACTGTTTGAACACTCAACGATTCTCACCCACTTTTGGCACATAGTTTCATTATCAGATTATCAGATTACTCAGTACAAGTTTCAACTCAAGTCATTCCATCAAGTTGATTCGTTATTATGTCATACTGAGAGCCAACATATTCAACTAATTGTAGCCTACAACTTCTAATATACATCCCAAAATCTGATGGGTATCATTTTTCATAAGCCATCATGCTTCTTTCTTTATCATGCTGCTACACATACAATCCTAAGACATGCTGGTTCAACAAAAATTAAACAGTCTCTTGGGGGAAAAGAACACAGGCAAGAAAACCCCAAGATAGGATTCATGAGTTGGGTTATTTAGACTTCACCCTATCACTCACAATCCATTTACCCCACCCCCAACAAAAATAGATACACTTGTCCCCAATGCATACAAAAACAGTAAAAGAAAATGGATTGGGTGAAGCAAACCTGTGGCGCAAAGCGCTGGCGAATCATCAACAAACAGGGGGCTCCGATTTCCCGGAGGCCGCTGGAACAATAGTGGGGGCACCCTCAATAGTGCCCACATCAGCAATCATAGCATCCTCAGTAGTGCTTTCTATAAATCTCTCTGCACCATCAGTAGTGCTCACAACGTCCCCCAAAATAGGCTGGGCCTTTACAACTGGGGCAGAGCTCGATGCCCCTGCAACTCTCTCACGCACCATTTGCTGGCGCAACTCTTCGTCTACAATCGAGGCCCTCTTTGCCTCCTTCTCCTGCCTACACTGTCTCTTATGAGCTTTCTCCTCTTCGGTGCGATGAGAACGGTGCCGCTTGCCTTTGGCATGTGTAGGCGCAAACCCCTCCTCGGCGGTCCCACTGAATAGAGCATCTAAGACTGTCTCATCAGCCAGTGCAGTAGGTGCAACCTGAGGCTCAACCGAAAGGGCGGCAAGAATGGCATTAAAGTCGGTCCGAAGGCTGGCTAAGTCAGCCTGCAAAGCAGATAGGTCTCTGGTCGGGGTTGATCGCTCGAGGACGCATAATTCAAAAGCATCAAGTCCCTTATTAACAGCTTGGACCTTCTGGTCCATCATCCCCTCCATCCTGCACTCCATTCTAGCCTCGGACTCGGCTATCGAATTTTGTATCCACGGCTGGATGTGATGTAGCAGTGTGGCCATCTGAGCCTCTAACTTCTGTACTCTGGCCAACGGGACAACAGTAGCTCCTACTTGTGGTGTGGACCGAGCAGAGCTAGGAGCCATACTAGCTGCCTGAGATGAGAAGCCCAGGACAGTATCGGTGTGATCTGGGATGCTGAGGTCACCGCCCTGTGCCTGCCCCACTGTATTTACAAGATCGGCACCCAAGGGAGGTACCTCAACCTGAGACTCTCTGCAAGGTGCTGCCATATTTGCCTCATCTCGAATAAGGCCGATGTCCAATGCCCCTGTAGGGTGGACTAACTTGTCACAATGCCAGATCAGCACTCCAGAGTCCCTGCACAAATAAAAAATTAGATATGGGAAGGGGTAAGTAGTGGAGGTCCTGAATGCCCTCTCGTGAATCTCTGTCAGCAGCATGCGGGCAAAGTCAATCTCCACTCCTGCTACTAATGCCGCAACCATGACCACTTTGTCCCACGTGACTTGATTGTCAGCTTTTGTAGGCGACACGGCCTTTCAGATGCCCAACCGTGGAGCGGCGACCCATTTCGCACGCTCGCCATCTACAACAATGTACCTGGCCAACCATAGTAGAACAACCTCTTGCTGCTCAGCGTTCCTCTGGAAAGCGCCACTCCGCACGATGTCCCATCTGTAATCAAAATCTGCTGTGTTGAGAGACCAAGAGTGACCCGTGGTAGGACCATAGAGAAAACATCTAATCGTGGCAGGTGATATGTCCACCGGACAACCTTGAACCAAAGTGGAAGTGAGAGGGTCTTGAGCTAGGGGCTTTGACCGTTTGGAAATTGAACCGCGGAGAGTGGCAGCATAGGAAACATAGAATTCCCGCACAATCTCTTCGCTATACGTCCCTGGGTCTCGATCCATCCAATCACACTTGTGAAGGTTGAACAGCCGGTGAATGTCCAGAACAGTGTGCAAGCTCCCCGTGAGGACTCTGCCCTCCTCTGTAATTAGTCGGGCCATCTTCTGTTTGTCGTTTACCATCTTGGCATCCCGATAAATTTGCCATTGGCCTTCTACACACCACCTATTTAGCTCGCCGGCTACTA
This sequence comes from Solanum verrucosum, assembly GCF_900185275.1. NCBI lineage: Eukaryota > Viridiplantae > Streptophyta > Magnoliopsida > Solanales > Solanaceae > Solanum > Solanum verrucosum. The sequence continues at coordinate 30,171 of NW_026020238.1, forward strand.
GAGTGGGGTCATCATTTCATGGTGCAGGTATGGACTCCGAGCTAGTTGCCTCGTCAGACGAGGCTGCTTGGTCATTCTCACCAGACCCTGTGGCTGATTTAGCACTGGACCCTGCAGCATGAGCAGACTCGGATCCTGAAGAATGGGCAGACTCGGAGCCTAAAGCATGGGAAGACTCGGATCCGGACATTGACCCCTCTGAACTGGAAACAACCCTAGTTGGTGATCCGATCAGTGTGTACTCCTCATCAGACTGGGAGACAGTGACTACATCGGGAAGCACCTTCCGGGGGGTGCCTCTGGTGCCTCGAGGTGCAGTGCGAGAAGTCCTAGTGTTGAGAGGAACATATGCTGGATCTGTGTCTGTGTCTGTGTCATCATCGATTAACCGAAAACTAGGGGCAACAAATTTAGACTTGCCCCATTTTGAGTAGGTGACTAGCTTCTTGGGTGCCATCGTACCTGCGGGAGCGTTATTAGTGTCCAAGACTACCCATAAATATACTAAGAAAAAGTTGAGAACTATAAACGAACAGTAACAAAGTCCCAAAAAAAATTTCAGATAAGACTACAATGGTCATCCACGGAGGGTACCTATGGTCCGTGGAACTCTTCCGTGGAGCAGGGGGCCAACAATATAGGTTGTAGATGGAAACCACAGATGTGCAGAACGGTCCGTAGATTAATCCACGGACCGTAGTCCACATTCGTGGTTTCACACTTGGTCAAATTTTTTATGTGCATCCAGTTACGAACATCATCTACATTCCGTAGACGGGGTATCGTGGATGTCATTTGTGCCACGTTTCAGCCATTCTTTACTCTGATCATACATATTTGGCCTTATTTTTCAACATTAACGAAGTCTCATCATGCATTTCAACATTCAATTATGCTAGTTCTTCATTCTTAAGATTTCGACTGATCATTTCACCAAACAATTTAGACTAGTTTTGGAACCCTAAGTCGAAACTTACATATAGACTTACTATCACATACAATAAGGCTACACAATCACTATCTATCGTTCCAAGGGCATTGTAATTTTCAAGTTTATCATGCAATTTCATCTAACAATTACCCAAGGTCAAGATCCAACTCCTACTTTCTATATTCAATCTATGAATCAAAATTCAAAGTGAGGGGAAAGTCTATTACCTTACAAGCAACGAGGAGTGGGTGATTGCGTGACGACACGAAGCTTAGCAAGACCAAGGAATCACCTCTTCGCTACTAACCAAACACCGGACCTTCTTGTGGAATATGGAATGGGTTGTATTTGAAATGGAAGGGAATTTGGGAATTTATGGAAGGGATGATATTATGGGGGAGTTATGGAGTGATTTAGGGAGTTAATGGGATGGTGGAAACGGTTTTGGGAGTAATGGAGGGAAGTGGAATGGTTTAAAACTGGGTTTTTAAATAGGGGGTCGGGTCGGGTCAGACAGCTTAGGGTTTGGACTCACGAGACCCGTCTACGGTCCGTGAGTCGATCTACGGTCCGTGATAGGACCGTAGATCACTCTTACACTTAGAAAAATTTAGAGGCTTACCTGGGATCTACGGACACCATTTACGGTCCGTTGATGAATTGACGGACCGTCATGGGGTCCGTAGACCTCTGCACCAGACCATTTTCTACAGATTTTTCGTGGTGTACCTGCACATGTAGCAACCAATAGGCTATTATTTTTTACATTTTCTGGACACTTTTTAGACACGGACCCTATACTAATTCTAGCCAACACTAAGAACTAACAATAAGAAACCTACCTAAATTGATACAAAGAAGAATAAACAAAGAAAAATTACTAAATGAAAAACAGAACCCTGTCGTTGGATAGATTGTACATCTTGGGTTGCCTCCCAAGCAGCGCTTGATTTAACGTCGCGACACGATGCAAGTGTCTTGATTACTCAGACTTCATCAAGATTTAGGCCTCAATCACTTCTTGCACAGTTTCAGCATTTCCCAGTAGATCTTGATCCTTTGCCCATTTACCAT
>NW_026020238.1:32275-52275 GCF_900185275.1 Solanum verrucosum
AATTTCACGATGAGTCATATGTGCTTTAGAATGATGCATATGAGTTGGATAATCGCTTGACCTTCGTGGAAGAGCCAGTTGCAATTCTTGTGATAAATCTGCAGTGGCTGCATTCGAGACTCGTTCATGTGGTTAAGTTTTGTTGGAGGCATCGTCCTATTGAGAAGGCTACCTATGAGATCGAGCATGATAGCGAGAGTACTTTCTTGGTTTATTTGAGCCTTCAACTAATTCTTGACTCTTACTCTCATGGATGAAACTCCTTTTATGTAGGGTATATTGTAATGACCTCCAGATCTTTTTTGTGTTTATACCTCTCATTCGTCATTTAGAGCTTTCTTATAGTGACCTAAGTCATTTCTGACTTGCTGGAATTGAAAGTTAGGTAACCTGGTTGTTCGTTTGTTTTTTATGCGAGTTTTAGTGACTTTCAATGCTTTTGAACCTTGAACAATCATTTTTATAAGAAGTTAATGTGTATGACCTTAAAATACAATTCTAATGATTATTAGGTCTAGATGGGTCATATTAGGCTAGTAGCATAGTCGACACGACTAGCGAGACTTTCAGTGTGAGTGTTTGTGATTAGGAATTTTAACTTTCAAGTTGACGCCTAAGTTTGACTTTATAAACATTCTGGGCAAACAACCTCGAATGATAAATTTGTCAGTGTTGTTATCTTAGGAAGGTTGAGTTTTTTCTAGAACGATGTTTTGTGTAGCTCCCGAGGCTTCCGGGTTAATTCCAAGTCCCTCGTGGATTTTGGCTTAAAATAGAAATTTGGTATTGGACCCATATTCAAGAATCTCAATTTAAGGCTGGTCGGGAGGCAGCCTTGGTTATTATAGAATTTTTGTTATTACTTCCTCGTTTTAACTCAAATTTTGGTTTTTTCAAGTCCCACACGCTTGTAATTGGTGGGGATACGTGGTGGAGTGACTTTATTTTGTTGGTGACACTCTGTTTGAGGTAATATTTATGCAATATTTGCTGCCCCTTTTCCTTTAATTTTTGTTTTCGTTGTGTGTTGTTTTTTTTATATTTTGTGTTGTGAATTATGTCCTAGTTTTGGACACAAGTTCAAGGCATGGTTTAGGACCTTTTGACGGACTCAATTCCGAAACTTCCGGTATAGATACCACAATTCCTATTGACTCAAAAATTGGTATGTCACTATTTCGTGTGATTTTGGTGTCTAAATGATCATATTGACGTTCTGATCCTATTATTGATAGCGTGGAAGCATTCAGAGGCCATTTAGAAGAGATAAACTCCAGCCTTATAGGCTACAACTTTCTTCCTATATTGATTGAGCATGAGTGTGTAGATTCATGATGATTAGGGTGAATTGTGGGTGGGTGCCTAGTTAATTCTACTTTTCGCCTTAAAAACATGATTTATGGTTGGTTAATACTATTTTGATGGTAGTACCAAGTTAGTAGAGGGTTTTCTGTTTTCTGTAGCATTCTATGTTATTTAGTTGTTTGATGACTTGTTTTTTTAGCATGTTTTGGACATAGTTTATGAAATAACCCAAAAAGTTCTTTAAAATGTGCTTCGGAAATTAGCGGAAACTTGTTTAGCTATATATAAAAAAATTCATTTCATTTTTCGAAAATCCGACTTCATATTCCTGTTTAGGGGGTCAAATTGAGTGGGAAATGGGTCTAACCCAAATTTTAGAGCAACCGTATCAAAATCCGAAATTTCCAAGTGAAGCCTTTTTCGAGGGTCTACTTTGGAGGGTCATATCTCCTAGCACATAAATTATTGGGTGGCCAATAACATATCCATAGAAAGCCCTTTGAGTTAGCTACCTAACGCACTTCGTTTCACCTCATTCGGAGTTCGGACGAAGAAGTTATGCCCATTTTCGTAAAATCTGTCCGGCAGGAAAGGCAATTTCCAGTGAGCGTTTTTACTGTTCACCCGCCTCATTTTTTTTTCTAAGTGTTGGACCATTTTTCCAAAGGGCATATGTTATTTCCTATACCATTAGTTCAATTCTCATCTCTAAAACATTTCCCAAAACACCTCTCCCATACTTAGACACATTTTCTCTCAAGTTCTCTCAAGAACCCTAATCCAAAACCTTCCTCAAGATTGAAGAGACTCTTGCTCCAAGTTCCAAGCTTCCATTGAAGACACTCTCAAGACCTTCATAAAAACTCAAGGTATGTGGTGTTGAACTCATGGGTCCTTCCACCCATAGTGCCTAGACTCTATTCTACTCACTAATTCATGGTTTAAGTTAAGATTCATAAATTAGTCTTGTTCTTTGTAATAATTTCCTGCACATTGAATTTTAAACATGAAAAGTAATTGTTTTGAGCATGTTGTGACTCTAGAACTTGAACCTAAATTTGGAATGGATGTGGAGATTTTCATGTGGTATTGTGGGCGTTAAAAAGGTGTTGTTGTAGGTTGTTCACTGGTTTGGCTGCATTATTACTACCCTATTTTCCATGCTCTTTGATTCCATTACATGCCTTCAAGGTGTTTGACAAAATGTCCAACTATGGAAAATTGATTAATCGATGCTTTAAAGCTTGAGTTATGAGATGTATGGAAATCCAGAGATGTGTTGATGACAAACTAAGCTTGTGTATATGTTAATTCCATATGTGAGATTGCATTAGAGCCTAATGGGAATTTCCTATATAAAGTGTTGCATGACCATGCCCGGTCCGGGGGAAAAGAACCGGACAACCATGCGAGAGGTTTATATCTCACCACCTAGGATGCTTGGGGTGTGACCAACATCAACCATGTGAGAGGTTTATATCTCACCACCTAGGATGCTTGGGGTGTGACCAACATCAACCATGTGAGTGGTTTATACCTTGCCACCAGGGTGTCCGGGTGTGAACGGCATCCCCCATCCTGAGTTGGGGTTATAGATTGGTTGGATCATGCATACACATATGATATCTACTATTAATATAGATTTACTTAAACATGTTTTGACTTCACTTTGATCATGCATCCTCATATTGTTATTGATAATGCCTATGAAACTATTTCTTGTATTTCGATTGTGTCCTTGTCTATTGTTGTGTTGCACCCCGCATACTTAGTACATTCCAAGTACTAACGCATATTTGCCCTACATGATGTCACCATGTAGGGACCGGAGCTACTCTTGATCCTTCTCTCCATTCACGTGGCTAGTACGGTGCTTATCCGAGTTGTTGGTGAGTCCTCAATGATTCGAGGGCTATGTTATGTTTCCTACTCCTATGTTTTGAGACTTTAGCTTGCAATTGTATTTTGACTATGAGGGGAGCCAGTAGTATGTCATGGCCCCGTCCTATCTATGTATGTAGAGGTGTGCATTGGACAAGTATTTTGTAAATGAGCTTGACTCTTGTTCTATGATGTCATTTTGAAATGGTTTGCCCTTAGTCCCTAATTCCCATTAATTAATGTTGAATTTACTTCCGTGACCGATGAAGTGTGATGACAAGTTTGAGAGGCTTGTTTGGGGTTCCTTCGGGTTCCTCATTCGCCATGTCACGTCTAGGCCCTAGGCTTGGGTCGTGACAAGCTTGGTATCAAAGCACTAGGTTGTTAAATCCTCGGAGTCCAACACACCGCGTTGAGTAGAGTCCTAATCATGGTTGTGAAGCGCGCCACGACTATGAATGGGAGGCTACAAAACGTTTTAGGAAAGGTTTCCCTTCTTCATGTTTTATGTCGTGCTTAGAGTGCGATAAGGTGATTCCTCCCTAACGCTTGTTCTTTGGATTGCTAGATCATCATGCCAAACATGAGGGGAAGACGGGCCTGATCACCGGAAGAGCCACCCACCAATGGTGAGCTCCATGATGCACTCACCATGCTTGCACAAGTGGTAGCTAACCAAGTGCAACAAGGAGCCCAAGCTCCTCGAACTACCACCCCGGGGGAAAGGGTGATAGATTTCATGAGGATGAACCCTCCGGTCTTCCATGGTTCAAAGGTGGATGAAGACCCGCAAGAGTTCATCGATGAGGTATGCAAAATCTTGACCATTATGGATGTTGGTGCTTGTGAGAAGGCGGAATTGGCGGCCTACCAACTCAAGAGGGTTGCTCAAATTTGGTTTGATCAATGGAAGGGTGAGAAAGGTAATGGCTATGTGGTGTTGTGGGAGGAGTTTAAACTTGCTTTCCTTAATAGGTTCTTCCCTCTTGAGCTTAGGAAGGCAAAGTTGGTGGAGTTCATGAACTTGAAGCAAGGAGCTATGAGCGTGAGGGAGTATGCCCTCAAATTTGTCCAACTCTCCAAGTATGCACCTCACTTGGTGGCCGACTCTAGGTCGAGGATGAACAAATTTGTGATGGGTGTATCCGACTTGGTTAGTAAGGAGTGTCGGTCCGCTATGCTCATTGGAGATATGGATTTGTCTCGGTTGATGACTTATGCCGAGCAAATGGAGGAGGAGAAATTGAGGAAGAAATGGGGGCACGAGGCCAAGAGGGCCCGATTGGAGAATAGGTTCCCTAAGGGTGCTAGATTTCATCAAGGCCGAGGAAACCCTCATGTCAATCGGGGATTTGCTATCAATGTTCCTAGACCTCAAGGGGGAGGTGAAGTAGGTTCTATGGATGTATGCCCTAAGTGTGGGAGGAAGCATGGTGGTCCTTGCATGAAGGGTCCGGGTGCTTGCTTTGAATGTGGAGAAGTGGGTCATAAGAGGTTTGAGTGTCCCAAGATCCGCAACAAGGTCCGAAGTGCTAATACTACTCCTTTGGGTAGAGGTGCTTCTCAAAGTGGTGCCCCAAGGGACAATCGATTTTATGCTTTGCATGGTAGACAAGGTGTTAATGAGACCCCGGATGTGGTGACCGGTATGTTGCAAATCTTTGATCTTGATGTTTATACTTTGATTGATCCAGGTGCCACCCTTTCCTTTGTTACCCCCTTAGTTACTAGAAAATTTCATGTCGAGTCGGAATTGTTGCATGAGTCATATGAAGTATCTACTCCCATTGGTGTCTCTATTGTTGCTAGAAAAGTGTATAGAAATTGTCCGGTTTGCATATTGAATAAGTTGTTGCCTTGCGATCTTGTTGAGTTGAACATGGTGGATTTTGATGTTATTCTTGGGATGGATTGGTTGCATGCTAATTATGCTTCTATTGATTGTAGGACTCGTAAAGTCAAGTTTTGATTTCCTAATGAACCCGTCCTTGAGTGGGAGAGCCGGGATGTTGTGGTGAAGGGGAAATTCATTTCTTGCATTAAAGCCCATAGGTTGATTTCCAAAGGGTGCTTGTACCATATTGTGAGAGTCAATGATGTGGAGTCTAAAGTCCCTCCTATTGAGTCTATTCCGGTTGTTAATGAGTTTCTAGATGTCTTCCCAGAAGACCTTCCCGGTGTCCCTCCCGAAAGGGAGATAGATCTTGGTATAGACCTCCTTCCCGATACTCAACCTATTTCTATCCCCCCTTACCGTATGGCCCCGGCGGAGTTGAAAGAGTTGAAAGAGCAATTAAAAGATTTGTTAGAGAAGGGGTTTATTAGACCTAGTCACTCTCCCTGGGGTGCTCCGATTTTGTTTGTGAAGAAGAAAGATGGGTCTCTTAGAATGTGTATTGATTATCGACAACTTAATAGGGTCACTGTCAAGAATAGGTATCTTCTTCCAAGGATTGACGATTTATTTGACCAATTGCATGGGGATAGTCACTTCTCTAAGATTGATCTTCGGTCAGGGTATCATCAAGTGAAGGTGAGGGAGTGTGATATTTTCAAGACGGCCTTTCGTACTAGGTATGGGCACTATGAGTTTGTGGTGATGTCTTTCGGGTTGACTAATGCTCCGGCTCTCTTTATGGATTTGATGAATAGGGTTTTTAAACCCTACCTTGATTCTTTTGTGGTGGTGTTTATAGATGACATCTTGATCTATTCTCGGAGTGAGGAAGAGCACAAGGGTCACTTGAGGGTTGTACTCCAAAGATTGAGGGAAGAGAAGTTGTACACTAAATATGAAAAGTGTGAGTTTTGGTTGAAGGAAGTTCCTTTCCTAGGCCATGTGGTGTCGGGGGATGGTATTAAGGTGGATCCTAAGAAGACCGATGTTATTAGGAATTGGCCTAGACCTTTGACCCCGTCGGATATAAGGAGTTTCTTGGGTTTAGCGGGTTATTATAGGAGATTTGTGGAAGGGTTTTCTTCTCTTGTTTCTCCTATGACTAAGTTGACTCAAAAGAAGGCTAAATTTGTGTGGTCGGATGAGTGTGAGGAAAGCTTCCAAACTTTGAAAGAAAGGCTTGTGTCCGCTCCTATTTTGTAACTTCCGGATGAGTTAGAAGGTTTTGTTGTTTATTGTGATGCTTCCCGCATTGGTTTGGGTTGTGTGTTGATGCAAAGTGGTAAGGTTATAGCCTATGCTTTTAGGCAACTTAAGGTTCATGAAAAAAATTACCCAACCCATGATCTTGAATTGGCCACCGTGGTTTTTGCTTTAAAGATTTGGCGTCATTATTTGTATGGGGTGCATGTTGATATCTTCACCGACCATAAGAATCTCCAATATGTGTTCACGCAAAAAGATCTTAACTTGAGACAAAGGAGGTGGTTAGAATTCCTTAAGGATTATGATATGAGTGTTCACTATCATCCGGGGAAAGCTAATGTGGTGGCGGATGCATTGAGTAGAGTGTCCATGGGTAGCTTGGCTCATGTGGAGGAAGGTAGTAAAGAGTTGGCTAAGGAGGTCCATCGGTTGGCCAAATTGGGAGTTAGGTTAGAAGGGGTGGATAGTGGAGGAGTAGTTGTTGTTGATGGTTCAAGGTCTTCCTTGGTTGATGAGGTGATAGTCAAGCAAGATCTTGATCCTTCTTTGGTAGAATTAAAGGCTTCGGTGAGTAGTGGTAAGGTGGAGGTTTTATCCCAAGGGGGAGATGGTGCCCTTAGGTACCAAGGTAGATTATGTGTTCCTTGTGTGGATGGCGTGAGGGAAAGAATCCTTGATGAGGCTCATAATTCTTTTTATTCTATTCATCCGGGGTCAACAAAGATGTATAGAGACTTGAGGGATGTGTATTGGTGGGGTGGTATGAAGAAGGACATTGCAAAATTTGTTTCGGGTTGCCATAGTTGTCAACAAGTCAAGGCCGAACATCAAAGGCCGGGTGGCCTAAGTCAAGACATTGAGATACCTACTTGGAAGTGGGAAGAAATCAACATGGATTTTGTAGTGGGCTTACCCAAGGCTAGAAGAGGCTTTGATTCGGTTTGGGTGGTGGTTTATCGGATAACAAAGTCGGCTCATTTCCTACCGGTTAAAACTACTTACGGGGCTGAAGAGTATGCTAAGTTGTACATTCATGAATTGGTAAGGTTGCATGGGATTCCTTTGTCTATCATCTCGGATCGTGGTGCCCAATTCACTTCTCACTTTTGGAAGTCATTCCAAAGGGGTCTTGGTACAAAGGTAAAGCTTAGCACGGCCTTCCACCCTCAAACGGATGGCCAAGCCGAAAGAACAATTCAAACCTTGGAGGATATGCTTAGAGCTTGTGTATTGGAGTTGAAAGGTAGTTGGGATGATCATCTTCCTTTGATTAAATTTGCATACAACAATAGTTATCATTCTAGTATCGGTATGGCTCCTTTTGAGGCACTTTATGGTAGACGGTGTAGGTCACCGGTTGGGTGGTTTGAAGTTGGAGAGGTGGCCTTGTTGGGTCCGAATCTGGTCATGGATGCTCTTGAGAAGGTAAGGATGATTAGGGAGAGGTTGAAAATAGCCCAAAGTCGTCAAAAGTCTTATGCCGATGTGAGGAGATGGGATCTTGAATTCAAAGTGGGTGATTATGTTTATTTGAAAGTTTCTCCAATGAAAGGTGTGGTTCGTTTTGGTAAGAAAGGGAAATTAAGTCCTAGGTATGTCGGTCCTTATGAGATAATAAGAAGGGTTGGTAAAGTAGCCTATGAGTTGGGGTTGCCCAAGGAGATGGAATTAGTTCATCCGGTATTCCATGTATCGATGTTGAGGAAATGTGTTGGTGATCCTAACGCTATTGTACCTCTTGAGGTTGTGGGTGTTGTAGAAGATAATTTGACGTATGAAGAAGTCCCGATTCAGATCTTAGTTAGACAAGTTAAAAGGTTGAGGAACAAAGAAGTGGCGTCCGTTAAGGTGCTTTGGAGAAATCAACAAGTGGAGAGTGCTACTTGGGAGGCCGAAGCGGACATGCAAAGACATTATCCTTATCTATTCAACTCCACTCAAGCCTAAGGTATTAAATAAAGTCCTTTGTACTCCATTGAGTCTTACATTTCAGCCCCTGAATCATTAATGTGCATATATGTTTAAATTGATGAGTTATGGATGCTTTACACTAAGTTTTGAAATCTTGAAGTGATGTTTAAATAAAATTTTTGCATTCATGTTGGGGCTGATATGTTCTTACTAAGTCTTGCCTTGTACGTCTCTTCCACATTCGGGGACGAATGTTCCCAAGGGGGAGATATTGAAATGACCCAAAAAGTTCTTACAAATGTTCTTCGGAAGTTACCGAAAACTTGTTTAGCTATATATAAAAAAATCCGTTTCATTTTTCGAAAATCCGACTTCATATTCTTGTTTAGGGGGTCAAATTGAGTGGGAAATGGGTCTAACCCAAATTTTAGAGCAACCGTATCAAAATCCGAAATTTCCAAGTGAAGCCTTTTTAGAGGGTCTACTTTGGAGGGTCATATCTCCTAGCACACAAATTATTGGGTGGCCAATAACATATCCATGGAAAGCCCTTTGAGTTAGCTACCTAACGCACTTCGTTTCACCTCATTCGGAGTTCGGACGAAGAAGTTATGCCCATTTTCGTAAAATCTGTCCGGCAGGAAATGCAATTTCCAGTGAGCGTTTTTACTGTTCACCCGCCTCATTTTTTTTCTAAGTGTTGGACCATTTTTCCAAAGGGCATATGTTATTTCCTATATACCATTAGTTCAATTCCCATCTCTAAAACATTTCCCAAAACACCTCTCCCATACTTAGACACATTTTCTCTCAAGTTCTCTCAAGAACCCTAATCCAAAACCTTCCTCAAGATTGAAGAGACTCTTGCTCCAAGTTCCAAGCTTCCATTGAAGACACTCTCAAGACCTTCATAAGAACTCAAGGTATGTGGTGTTGAACTAATGGGTCCTTCCACCCATAGTGCCTAGACTCTATTCTACTCACTAATTCATGGTTTAAGTTAAGATTCATAAATTAGTCTTGTTCTTTGTAATAATTTCCTGCACATTGAATTTTAAACATGAAAAGTAATTGTTTTGAGCATGTTGTGACTCTAGAACTTGAACCTAAATTTGGAATGGATGTGGAGATTTTCATGTGGTATTGTGGGCGTTAAAAAGGTGTTGTTGTAGGTTGTTCACTGGTTTGGCTGCATAATTACTACCCTATTTCCCATGCTCTTTGATTCCATTACATGCCTTCAAGGTGTTTGACAAAATGTCCAACTATGGAGAATTGATGAATCGATGCTTTAAAGCTTGAGTTATGAGATGTATGGAAACCCAGAGATGTGTTGATGACAAACTAAGCTTGTGTATATGTTAATTCCATACGTGAGATTGCATTAGAGCCTAATGGGAATTTCCTATATAAAGTGTTGCATGACCATGCCCGGTCCGGGGGAAAAGAACCGGACAACCATGTGAGAGGTTTATATCTCACCACCTAGGATGCTTGGGGTGTGACCAACATCAACCATGTGAGAGGTTTATATCTCACCACCTAGGATGCTTGGGGTGTGACCAACATCAACCATGTGAGGGGTTTATACCTTGCCACCAGGGTGTCCGGGTGTGAACGGCATCCCCCATCCTGAGTTGGGGTTATAGATTGGTTGGATCATGCATACACATATGATATCTACTATTAATATAGATTTACTTAAACATGTTTTGACTTCACTTTGATCATGCATCCTCATATTGTTATTGATAATGCCTATGAAACTATTTCTTGTATTTCGATTGTGTCCTTGTCTATTGTTGTGTTGCACCCCGCATACTTAGTACATTCCAAGTACTAACGCATATTTTTCCTACATGATGTCACCATGTAGGGACCGGAGCTACTCTTGATCCTTCTCTCCATTCACGTGGCTAGTACGGTGCTTATCCGACTTGTTGGTGAGTCCTCAATGATTCAAGGGCTATGTTATGTTTCCTAATCCTATGTTTTGAGACTTTAGCTTGCAATTGTATTTTGACTATGAGGGGAGCCGGTAGTATATCATGGCCCCGTCCTATCTATGTATGTAGAGGTGTGCATTGGACAAGTATTTTGTAAATGAGCTTGACTCTTGTTCTATGATGTCATTTTGAAATGGTTTGCCCTTAGTCCCTATTTCCCGTTAATTAATGTTGAATGTACTTCCGCGATCGATGAAGTGTGATGACAAGTTTGAGAGGCTTGTTTGGGGTTCCTTCGGGTTCCTCATTCGCCATGTCACGTCTAGGTCCTAGGCTTGGGTCGTGACAGTTTAGGATAGACTAGTGTGGCTTAGACCAATGCACCTTGTGATTTATGTATGTCTCCTATGCCACTCATAAGGACTAGGTCTTTGTAGACTTGTATAGGAGACTAGATCTGATAGTATTAGCGTTAGCTTAGATATTTGGGTTGCTTGTTACCCTTTCTGTCTTCTCTCCCTATTGTGGGCGGGTGCCTAGTTAATTCTCCCTTTTTTGATACCATTTTGAGTGGACATCGATCCACAGTGTCTTGGAGCCTATTGAGATCCTCTTCGAAGTGGATACACCCCAGGAACTCTTGCAAGTTTTGCGGCTGATGCCCTTGTGAGTGGTTTAGCTAGTTTGGCGGCCTGGGTATTTAAGATCCTCTATGGATTTGGCATGCCCCTGAGTCACTCTTGCTAGGTGGGTGACTTACGCACCTGGGAGTGGACTGTATGGCTGGGCAGTTTTTATTGATTATCACTATTTCTAGCTGGGAGTTGCCTAGTTCTTTGTAACCTAGGCTAGGAGCCCGACCAATGTTCTTGGATTCAGATATGGATTTCTCTTTTTTCTTGTAGACATAGCTATTTTGTGTACCTGTCGAGCTTCTAACGGTTCATTTGGGTATTATTTAATTTTTTCCAGGAGTGTACCTTCTGGGATTGTGAGGTCCCGTTAGGTTTAGTTTTGTTGTACATAAATTTACTTTCGGTATGCTCGTGTGCATTCTTTTCATATTCTTGTTGACCTCTGTTTGTGTCTAGATTCTACATTTTCTGATTGTTTTTACCTTTGTTGCTCGGTCGGCCTATGATACCTACTTAGTACCTTGTATTTGTACTTATGCTACACTCTGCATATTTTTTTATGAAGGTCATAATACTAGCTATTAGTAGTGATCTTTCGTGCCGTCTTTTGCAAATTGTTGATATTTGAGACAAGGGTGAGAACTTGCCGTTTGCTGCCTCATTGCCAAAAATATAAACTTTTCTTTCCTTTCAACTTTATATTTCCTAAGGTATTACAATTTGTCCTTATGATTTTAAGTTAATGTCCTTTTGACAAATAACAATTGGGAATATAGATTATAAATATTATAAAAAGAACTTATTGTTGGAATTGTGATTTGCATTGTTATCTTATACTAAGGCAATATAAGGACATATACAATAGAGTTAATATTTATGTAATGATAGGGGATAGAGACTGATAATATTTTTCAATGTTGATAAGATTGCATCATAGTTCAATTTTTAATTAATTCATTTTTACTTGTACTGTTGAATGGTTATTGATGAGTTTATAGCGAATACAAGGAGAGGTTTCATGTTTTATTATGTATGTTATTTCCAAGTAATGGCATTGGTCTTATCAACGATATTGGCGGCAAAGTTAATTCTAGGTTTGGGGTTTTGGAGACAAACACTAAAATTTAAAAGACTGATGTTGAGAAAGACAAACACATCAATCTTGGGGTGCAAGTTAAATGAAGTAACACCTTAAGATGATATGGATATGACATTTTATATACAAGTCATCTACAAAAAAGGAAGTTTCAAATATCTTGTCTATTATAGAAATTAATGGTAAAATCATCGAGAATGTCAAACATTGTATTAATGAATGGTAAATAAAATGGAGGCTCATTACTAAAGTCTTGTATGATAAGAATATTTCATTAAAACTGAAATACAATATCATGGAGAAGTAGTAAGACAAGCTATATCGTGTTGAGAAAAATATTGTTCAGTAACGAAATCTCATGTTCTTGAACTGAATGCTGCAGAAATAAATATGTTGAGATGGATGTGTGTGGATATGATGAGTGGTAGATTTACACTAATTTGAGGCCGCTTTAGTTAAATAATTAGCGTCCTTAATGCCTATTTAAGTCCTATTATAATGATATTTTTACATTTTGAAGGTATCAAGGATAAAGGACAAGATAAGGATGAATACATGAGAAAGAGGCCAAAAATATAGAAAGGAGTATGAACTCCCAACTGGAAGTCACCTAACCAAAATAGGATCGCCCAATTGGCATGACCTCACCTATGTTGACAATGTGCACGATTGAAAATATTTTAAGGCACGCCGGTGAGGAGATTCGACGAAGCTGAATAGGCAAACTACAAGGCCATCATCGAAGGTGAAAAAATTATAAGTAAAAATGCATTATGAAAAAAGGAGAATAAGGTGGTAATCGGTGATCAGACGAGTATGAAAGGATGACTCGATTGAGTTTCCAAACTAAGGTTCAAACACCTTAAGCACGAAGCAAAAGAAATGTGAGCTAAAGAGAAAATTAGAACCTGCCGAACAGGTTAAGAAAACCTGAATAACATCGATGAATGAGTCGCGTATGGAAGTTTTATAAATTTTTAGTGAAATTATAAATAGCCCAAAGGAGAGAGAATTTTTTTAAAAGAGGAAGTCTTTTGGAGAATTTTTTTTGACTAATTTCTTAGTTAGTTTGATATTGAGAAAGACTCTTTTCTTAATTTTAGGGTTTTATAACACTCTTGTAATTGACGATTGAAGTAGGTTTTAAAGATGATTGCTTAATTTCAACACATTAATGGCTGCCAATACCATACGTATAGATTCTTTTATTTTTATGATTTGTGGCTAAAAACCACAACTCTAGGGGTGTAACTATGTGGTTAGTTGTTTATTTGATGTAGTGGACGATAACGCTCAGCTACACTTCATCAAACTCTAAGTGTAGGCGGTCTCTTACAAGTATAAACCCAACTAAGAGTTGGGGTCGATCCCACAGGAAGTGAAACAGTAGAGAATTGGATTATGAAGTAAAATTGTGTCCTCATCATTTGTAGAAGTAGAGGTTTTGCAACATTAACTTAAATCACAAAGTTTCAATGATTAATATAAAATGGGGGGATTTGGAAAAAACCAATTTACCACTACTAAAATGGCAAGTAAAGAAGTAGAGAAAGTTCCTTGGGAGTGTGATAAGTTGAATGTTAATTTCGCATAATGGGTGATTACAAGTTAGTCAAACATGTTGAATCTTTGTGCGTAGGCTTGGTTTTGAGTACAATAAAAATTTCTTAATCAACTAGTGCAAATCAAGAGAGTTCATTCGAACCTCAACATACAAAACACAATCGAACAACCCAATTCCTTAATTAATTCACTTTTTCAAGCTGAATTTGTAAGAATACAATCAAACCCATGCTCTCAAGCAAGATTCTTAAAGATGCAACCAATACAATCATGAACTAAAAGTTCTACTCTAATATCTTGTTCTCAAGCAAGTATAGAGTACTAAGCTAGAATTGCATTTGCAACTACAATTCTTCAATTAAAAGAAGAACAATTAATTAAACCCACTTGAATACATCCATAAAATTAGTAACTGACAATACCCATTATCTAATTAGTGCATTCAACTACATAATCACACCCCCAAGAAAAGGGGTTTTAGCCAAACATAGTAAAAAACAAGAAATCGTTACCAACAAAATTTTCCATCTGATTGGACAACGATCTGCAATCCCCAAATGCAGAAATTTAAGCAAAAAATCTCACAATCACTAAATTCTCTACTCACAAGTGTAAAAACAATGTTCTATAATGTAAAAAACTCAAAAACCTAGAAGTGAACAATGTGTGGACTCCTTCTCTTCCTTTCAAAATTGGATTTATAGGTTCTCAGAATTTCAGCACAGAGTCAACTCGGTGAAGTAAGTCAGGTTTGCCGAATTGGTCGGTGATGCGCCCAGTGCTCCTCTTCTCGCCTTTTTTGTGTGGCTTTTCACGAATTCTTTCTCTGACTTTCGGTGAGTAAGATCGGCATCACCGATCTCTTCGGCGTGTTGCTGGATCACTTGTATGCTCGCCAATTCATGTTTGTCCATGGGGTTGGCATGCTGGAACTTTAGGCGAGCTGAACGTCCAGTGGTGACTAGCCAAGTGGCTTTGGCGAGTACCAACTTTGCTTTTTTTCCATATTTTCAGCTTTTTCGATCCTATTTGCCTTATAATGTCCTTGCCTCCTCTCTATCCTTCATTGCTGCATATCGACATTTAAACATCAATTATGAGCATAAAATAGGAATGGAGGACACTAAATCCTTGAATATTAAGCCCTAAATGAGTCAAAAAAACCCGACTCATCAACACCCCAACTTAAACTTTTGCTTGTCCTCATGTAAAATGCAAGGTCAACCAGGTCAACAAAGATGCGTACAAATAGTTCTACTTGAGACTCAACATGAATGCATATGAGGTTCAATCTACCCATGCAATGTTCAATTGTGCACTAGAAGTTTCAAACTGTGACTAGCCATCATCAAATAAAGATCAAGCTCACAATGCTCACTTCAAATGCAAATACAAGCTCAACAAGAGTATTTGAATGTCCTCATATCAAGAACGATTCTATGCTCACAAAGCTCATCAAAGATTATAACTTAAGGAATCAAAATCAACTCTCACACTCTCAAAGATAAGCACATGTATGGTTTTACCCATATGCTTGCCCATATTTTCCGATCAACATATCATTCGGCTTCTTAAAGATCACCAAGGTCTTTCAAGGCTTGTAACATGGCTGAGTGTAAAAGTATGATCATTTTTGCTTAGTGACTTCTACCTTCATGAAGCATTTCTTGCATTTCACTTCTATCTTTTCTTTCACTCTTTTAATCTTCACAATCCACCTACATATTTATTTTCAAGCACAAAAATTGTTACATTGTTCATTGGATACCCCTTTTCTTTCTATCAATGCACAATTGAAAAAATCTTTTTCAATTTTTTCTTTTGCTTTTCTTTCTTTCTCCTTTTTTTTTTATATATAGAGGGGTTCCATCTTTTTCAACACAATTCTTCAAGGTTGAATTTCACAAACTTCTTGCTCAATTTCTTTCTTCATTTTTCACCACACCGCCAACTTAGGCTTTTGGCCTAATTTGGCTATTCAAACGGATCAAGACTTCGTGTAAGTTTTAGGTGGGGAGGAGAATGGCTAAATATTTTCATGTTTCATCCAAAGAAACGGTTAGACTCAAATGGTTTTAACCTAGGTTCACACTCTCTCAAGGTGGTCACAAAGAAGTATAATAACAATTTGGTTCACTCTCAAAATTGTGTGCCTAAGATCATTTCTTTCATTCAACAATGCTAGACGATTGGACCAACGGGACAAGTTCTAGGTATCACAAAGTACATATTTCAAGAAAACCTCACATAAAAAGGTATTCAACACAATCATCGATTATGACTCTACAAGTTAGGCTCACGCGCAACAATCATTACAAGACTCACTTCGATAATTGACTAGTCACAATAAGGTGCTAAGAGTTCACACATGACTTATGCAATTTAAATTTGACTCATTGGACTTGCATAAACATATCATTCAATCAAGAGCATGATTGAAGTCATCGATATTGATCGCAACCGATACTAAAATTTGCAAGAGAACAATCACAAATCAAGAAATCAGGAGATGGATTAATAGGATTAAAACCACATTCACAAATTTTACCGTAATAAATGATAAATTTCGGACACAACCAATAGTAGTAAAACAATCATCCAAAACAAATTCAATATAGCCCAAGGATATAGGTATCAAGATACCCTCACCCCACCAAAAAAATAAGGCATTGTCCTCAATATAAAACAACATAAATGTCGCAAAAGCAAATAAAAATAAACAGGAATAGAGTCTAGGTCCCCCCCCTAAGGAGAAATATTGTGTGTCTGGGGCTCTCTTAACCATGGCATCAGTGCCCTGCTCATATCTTACTTTGCTTGATCCATTCATCGATGTGTCATGCCGCGAATCCATTGTCACCATCTGCATTATTGCACCCTCCAAGTCCTCAAGCTCATCATATACTGCGGCATCGTGGTTCCCAATATCCTCCCCATCTATTTAGGGAGCATCCGACTCATCCTCTACATCAGCTGCAAGAGCCTCAACGGTCATAGTAGTCAGAGGGATCTCGGTAACAACTGACATCTCTGAACTAGGACCCTTGGGGATCTCTACTCCACCTTATAACATAGAAATATCAGTAGATTTGAGCTCATCCACATCACGCCTCAACCCAGCAACATCAGGCTTCAAGGCTGTCACATCCTCCAAGTGTCGACCACTCTGCTCACACGCCTCAACCCGCACAGTGAGGGAATCCAAGGTCAACCTATGGGACGTAATCAACTCTCTCTCCTCTCGCAACTCATCTCAGATAGGGCCAAGAGCATGCTCACTCAATCAAGCCCGATAGAGCAGCCTCAACATGAGTGGAACGCACATCGGTTGAATGGGCTATATGGCCCATCTTATATAGCATGGAATGTGTCAATGAAGGTCGAGAGACAATAGAAGTAGTAGGAGTAGAAGAGTTAGGTGTCACTGATGGCTCGCCGATATGAGTGGAAGGAGTAGCGTGTATCTCCAAAGTCACTACATCTACAATCGGGGATGTGTCTGCCGGAGTTATATTGCTCCGCTCAGCCTCATTTCTAGTGTTTTCTTCCTCGATCCTCTAGATTTCAGTAGAGCAGGTGGCGGTCGTTTCCACATTCATCTTTGCCATGAATGGGACTCTAGCTCGTTGACACTGCTCCATGATAAGCACCGGGAATGGTAGTGAGGTCTTGCTCTTCTTGGCCCTCATGGCCATCCCCTTCTCTATAATTGACCCAAGGTTTAATCTATCTCGGTCAATAATACACCCCAACAAGGCTGCCTTTGGGTGACAGAGGATAGACTCATTTCGCAAGGGCATGAGTGTGTTACTGATGAACACGAACAATATCTAGAAGCGACGTTCGGGTCCTTCTTCTTAATATGGACCCTAGGCTCAATCTACAGAGGTGTAATATCAGAGATCAATGGGTCCAACCACCCCTTAAGAATGTCAAGAGTCTTCTTCTAGATCTTGTAGGCCAATAAATGGATTGGCTGGACTGTGCAACCCAACAATTCATTTATGTCAATGTTGTTGCACTTCACCATCTTACCCCTCACTACAACACAATAAACTAGTGCTAAAGAACTGGCCTTCTTCTTGCCTTTTAGGATTACTTTACCATACCTCTCATAAAATTCCCAGACCCAAGAAGGGACATATGAGCCTCGGGGCTATGTAAAACACTCAAATTGTGGAAACAGATTGTCTCCCACACCGTTGGATATTGATCAACAACACCATTTGTGGACAATCTTTTTTCCTATAATATTGTTCTCAACTCAGCATCCTTCAATCTGTTCATCTATCGCGAATGAGGAGGAACAGGAGGCACATGTGGTACTAGGGCTGTTGTAGATGCTGAGGGGTGGAGGTGCAGCTGGTATCACAATTCTTGGTTGTTGAGCCAATGGATCATGGAGTGCCTTAGAACACATCTTTGATCAATTCCTCTAAGTTGACCCGCTATGAGGAACCGATGCATGTATTGGTGTTTTGAATCCCACATCTTCATCACTTTCAGAAGTTAACGTGGTGAGGTGAGTTAAATAAACCCCATGTTGTCCAAGTTGGAGCTACTCGAAGTGGGCTCACCCTGCTACTTTCTATTTTTTGAAGATTTTCCTCAGTTGATTAAATTCAAAATTCCATGAAATTTGAGGTACCAAATAAGAAAGAGTTGGTGAACAAATTGTAGCAAATCGTTCATAAATTCACACTCGTGTTTTTTCTTACAATTTCCATGAGTTAACAGTGATGAAATGTTATGGGAAAGACAATAATAATAAAAAAATAAGAATAAAGTCACATGATTTGGGTAAGATATTTCTTATTTAGTTTTTTTTTTTACTCTCAAATGAAGTAATTTCTTTCTGATTTGGCTAAAACAACGAGCATCAACGTAGTTCATTGAATCATTAGTTTTGATGTTAAATCCACTATTTCATAAATAGATTTTCACTATTACTTATAATATGATAATATAGACATGATAATAATAATTTTTTAATAGATATGTAAGTAAAAGTAAAAGAATAAAGTAAAGTGTTGGTGACAAGAGATTTTAGTGAAATGAAATTCTATTGTGAATATAGCATGAACATATATTTTCGCCTTCCTCTTCATTGGTTATGTATCGTTCCATATAATTTTTTCATATTATTTTGTGTTCATTTTAATTTGAGAAAATTTTATGTCACAAGATACACTCCTTGTTAGCTATATAAAAATAGATAAGAAAATAGTGATTGATAATAAAATAATCTTAATTCAAATTAAAGATTCTATAAACAATACTTTAAATTTTATTCATCTATTAATTTTTATTACTGAAAAAGTTTAATATTTTATATCACGATACAACTTGTATAAGATACTAGATACTTTCATTAGCCAACAACTATATCGTATGTATGCGGCAGGAAAAAGGAGAAGACTACAATTCTACAAAGATAAGGTAGAAATTTAAAGAAATGAAATACTTATCACCAAAGGTGATGATGTTAATATTTTAAAATTAAATTATTCTTCTTAAATATATATGTATATTTAAAAGAAATAATTGGTCTAGCTAAATATTTGACATACATTCAAACCTCCATTTAACCATTAGTCGTTATAACAATAAAATACCTTTTTTTTTTTGTTGAAATACCTCTCTAGATTACGAATGGAGAAAAAATATTGAAATGTTTATGGTAATCCTTATTAGTGTCATGCACATACTAAATTTGAAGTATGAATATTTAAGAGAAAAAATATAATTAAATGGTGTCCATTATTTATGTTCATAACCTCAAGAGGAAAGACTATCGGTGACATTTTTGTATTGATATTTTTTAAAAAAAATTGTTGGTTAGATTTTTTTACAAAATTGAGTTAAGTAAATAATAGTACTACTAAAGAAGTATCACTTTCTCCCCAAATTTAAACTTTGAATGTATTTTGAAATGTTTCATAATATCTGGTCATTTTAATCTCAAAATACAAGTTACTCTATAACAATCTGTATTAATCATTTTAAAGAACTTGTCCTATGTTCTTTAAATTATAATTATTTACTAAAAATGTTTAATTTAGTAATATTAATTCTATTTTATAAAATCGTATACTATATATACGATACACACGTGCAACGCACGTGCCGTGAAACTAATATATACTTATTTATCTCATAAAAATTAACCATTAAATAAATAATAAAAATTAAACTAATACAAACTTCAATTGACGTTATTACAAGTCGTATGAACTTTTCTTCGTTGAAAATACTGAAATATTAAGAAATAGTAAAATCAGTAAAACAAAAGGTCAATGTTTATATAATAATAACTATTTTGATGCAAATTCCTTGACAATCTAAATCACATAAGAAGTATTGATAATTAAAGTCATTCTTTTGTCTTGTGCATAAAAAAAAATCGTGACAGTTCTTTAACTCTTGAAAAGTTTAATAATTTTGGAAAAAGATATTCAGAAACATATATCTACATCACAAGAGAAATTTTTAACAAAAACAAATGAATTTAGACTACATAATGTTAACTTCATATATTGGAACATAGCATAATAATGTAT